>NW_028318500.1:7562943-7717032 GCF_062004578.1 Staurois parvus | reverse complement strand
TTCAGGATCTGTGAATGTTAAAACGCACAACATTAAGTCATCCCTGTATAAAAGACTGGCAATTTTTACAGCACAATAAAAAAGGACAAAGTTCTGTTCAACAATTTAGCATTAAAATATTGCAGAGATTGGTTTATGGACTAGCATAGAACAGAAACTGACTAGTCCTGACCCAAGCTTACATTTTCCTTGCTTCTTGTTTTCTTCAATCTCGATTCTTTTCTCTCTGCGACGTTCGTCGCGTGCCTTTCTCTGCCGCTGCCTTTTTCTCTTCTCTACTTCATCTAAAGGAGAAATGTAAAAGCATTAGGCATAATTTACAGAGAATATGATGAGAATGCTAGACTTTGTTTTACTTTATATACTGAAATAGACTCGCATACAAAGACTGCTGGTGCTGATCAAAAGGGTACTATAGAATCTGTTTCTAGTTTCCTAGATTGTAAGCTCTAACGAGCAGGGCCCTCGGTTTCCTCTTGTACCAAATTGTATTGCAACTGTTATCTCTACCTTCATTTTGTAAAGCGCTGCGCAAACTGTTGGTGCTATATAAAACCTGTATAATAATAAAAATAGAGTAGGTATTTACACAAACACTGATGTCACTTATGACATTCCTGCATCACTGATTATAAGGCTAAAGGACACATTATTATTACTCTTCAAATAGCAGGTCTAAAAAGGGTGTGCCTAGCTGAAAAAGCACAATACTATGCTATATAACTGGATAACAGACCACAGAGATCTGTTAAACTTTGCTTCCCAGGTGAGGAATGCAGCCAAGAACTGAGCAACAGCTATAGGTCTCTGACAGGAGTAAACAAGTTTGTGAGGTCGGATTTCCTAAGCATACTTGCTTTTAGCACAGAAATCAAGTTTAAAGCTAAAAACATACACATGTCCCTAAGTCCTACCCTTCCTTGCTCTCCAAAGGAGAATACAGCTTTGGTACTACAGGTTTTATTATGTGCCTCTTCAACATCTATATACAAAAAAACTTTTTTTTTTTAACTAATAAAACTACCACCATCATTTTAGAGTAAACCACTGAGAAAAAGTTAATGGGACAGAATATTCTCGGGTTCATTTTTAAAAACTGGACTTGAACTACGAGTTATAGCAAAGGCCTGGAACAAGCAAGCAGGGTGGCAATTCAGAGGTTACTGGTTGCATACTTGCTTCACCTGTGGCCCTTGATAGTAAAGCCAGGAACAGGATGACAGTTCCTAAGCCTGAAAAATTCATTAAAAAATAGTTATCACTTTTCTTTGTAAAATTAACAAAATACTGACTAAAACAAATTTTGTATTGGCAAACATCCTGGACATAATTTAGTTTATTCTGAACGGAAAAGGAGCTAAAAAAGCATGACATGTTATTTAAATTTCCCAAAAAATATCCAGCAGTTTTCCACTTACCAGCAAAGTAAGACAAAGTTTGCTCTGAAACAGCAGGTGGTCCAAGTGCCATCTCACAAATACTGAATTCACAGGTAAGAGGCAGATGACAGAGATAACGGTGACGTCTGCGCACCTCCTGAAAGTAACAGAAAAAATACCTCAGGATCTTAATTCATAAATTTGTAGTCTGCAACTGAATTACTGCAATGGTTTGCACAGAACCACAGAATGACCTGCAATTACTGCATTTACTTGGCTACAAAGATGCATCATGCAGGTTCTGAAACAAAGCTTACAACAGGGAACCTACAGTGAATCTCTGGATGTGATGCAACACTGACTAGGACAGAGGTGGCATGAAAAGTATTCCTGGCAATTTATCACCAGGCTTGGGAGCCTGATGTTATAATGCTGACAGCCAGAAAAAACACTCCAAGGACAGGCCAGAAGGAGCAGAAGCTCCAAATGGGAAGTGAAAATAGAATTTCCTATGCAGGAAGGGGCATCTAGATAAAACTGTGCGTCTGACTAAAGTTGAATAATGTCCTTGCTATCGGTGTAGGCCATTTACCTACCTCATGAAGCCTTGCTGGAATACTCCCAGGACGTTGTTGGGATGTTGTTAAGCGAGGCCTAGTCATTACTGCCCATCCCCATCATCACAGGGGTGAGCTTTTTCTCTGATTCAGACCTCCTTACATACTCTCTCTCTCTCCTGATACAGAAGCTCTGAGCTCAACATTTGAGAGCTCACTCCTGTGATGGAGGAGGTGGGCAGTAACATGTAGGCCTCACTTAGCAATGTCCTGGGAGAATTCCAGTCAGGCTTCATGAGATATGTATATGGCCTACACCTATAGCAAAAGCATTATTCAATTTTAGTCAGAGCTGTCCACTTTACCTGCATAGGCAGTTCTTTGGTGAAAGTGAACTGTTTAAGATGTACTATGTCACCAACCTCAAACTAAGTGCACACTTACTTAGCAATCATACAGCTTACATGAGGGAATAGCAGTGTCCTTTGTCTTTGTGGTCCACACTCCTAAGGGCAAGGCTTATACCCCAGTGGTCTGCTGTATTTCACCCTCCATGAACATTCAGAGAAACAGGAAGAATTCATGTAAAAGATGGGTTTTCTGACTTTTAATGTACACAATTTCAGGCTCCACATACGAGAACCAGTAACACTATAGCCCACCACATTCCTTCTGTTCCTCAAATACATGAAACCAGGTTGCTTTAACGTTGTCACAAAGCTCTGACACTAAAAAGCTGGCCATACATGGCTTGTTTTTTTTCCCCAGACAGTGGGTTGAAACTGAACTAATTCCCCCATCCACGAATTAGAGGTGGATGCAGGAATCCTTCCTTCTGTGTAATAGCATCCTGACGGAGGGCAAACATATTGATCAGAGCTGCAGCCTGTGACTTATGAATAGGAAGAGCCAGACATGAATTGAAATTTGGCCAGTCGCTGCTGAACTTTGATCTATTGCTAGCTCAACACCCACCCCCCCCTTCAATCCAAAAGGTTTCATTATCCTGGACATATTTACCAGATTAGTGGACTATACATTTTTATTGAATCCTGTGGGACTCACTAAGGAGCTTTTTACAATACTCACTCCATCCAAAAATACAAAGCAATTTCACGTCTGAAGTCAGAGGTCTGACCCTTCCGTAAGTTAGGCCTTGCATCATGACCAATGCTCAGATGCAGAGAACACAAGAGCTCCCTTTGAAGCCGAAAATACAATTTGTGTTGTTGAGCACCCAGGGTTTTAAGGCTCTTGGGATACTCTGGAAGATATCTGAAGGTACATGCATTTTACCCCACCAGTAGTTTACAACTTTAACCATCAGCACAGCTTCAACTAAAGGAACACTAAATATCCTAGTTCTCCAGAAATAATCTATATGCATCTGCTACTTAATGTTCCTGTAATCCATTTTTCATGAATTTATTACGGTTTTTCTGCATCCTTGCAACATGCTCCAAAGGCCCCAGAACGCTGCCACACACCCACACACACTTCCATTTGTTTGAAATGAGTAGTGCATGCTAGTTGTAGTCATGTGTACTACTTCATGTGAGCAACTTTCTCTAACAGGAAGTTGGAACACAGCAGCAAAATAAATTTAAAAACATTAATACCATTACACACCTGATTGTACTGCAAATAGATAATCTCTCACCTCCGTCACAGTAAAGCCATCAATTTCTACCACTGTAGCAGTGATAGTTTCAGGGCATTGCTCCAGACTTCCATATTCATGGACAAGGCAGCGCACATTCACTGGATGCAGATATATGTGCTGACCGTCTACAGCTGCAGAGCAAAGGATTGGTTACTGTTTGGAAATGTAAACTGTTGAATTCAGATGGCAGTAACTTGCTAAACAAACCTTGGTAAAAGTAATAGTAGTGAGGTGGTCCAGAGCTGGATGGAACAGCTGCAGGCTTACTCTTTTGAGAAAAAGTAGTTTCCTCTGTGGGTACATCACTGCCCTCAGCAGACACAGGTGCCAAGCTTGCAGACTCTAAAGACTGGCACAAGTCTTCACATATTGGATCCTCAACCTCCTCATCAAAAGCAGACACATAATGCACTACCTGTTAGGAAATTAAGAAAAGCATACTAAGTGGACAGTGACCTCTCCCATCTGTGTTTATTTTCAAGAACACTAGTTAAGCATTTCCCACACTATACTCTTGCCTATTTTTAAACTTAAACACATGTTGTGTAGCTTTTTAGTTATTTTAAACATTTTTGTTTCCATGGTGATACACCAAACGTGGTTTTTAGTTTATTAAAGCTTTGTAATGTAAAAAAAGAGAAAAACAGAATGCAGGTGTATCAATCAAAAATGTAGCTTTAAGCATTAGCAATGTAGTAATGGAATAAAATATGTCCTTATCAAACTTTCACACCACTGCATTATATGGTTTCTACAAGTTACATAAGTGAGAGCTCAATATACATCTCAAGCTTTTCTACTGTTTAGCTGAACAAGATATTGTACTCAACAGCCATTTACCATTCTACAAAAACAAAACCTTCTTATGGCTTTGCTTAAGTTTATAGATGACGTACAGTAGTTTCTGAAGAAGATAGATATAAATGGTTTTGGTACTAACACTATAGTCAGAGTCTGACTTTTTCTCTTGAGAGTGTGTCTCCACCTCCAAAACCTCAGTGTTGGCTTCAGTGGACCCATCATCCTGTTTACAGGGTGCCTGAAGGAGGTCTTGGCGATCCTATAACGTATCAATGAGAGTGCACATATTAGTAATGCAGTATAGGACCAAACCAAGAAATTACATTTTATAAAATATATGCTTTATGTATTCAATTCTTTGTGACCTTAGGCCACAATCACTACACCCCCAACAATGATCACTGAAAGAGTATTTCCCCTGTGTTTGGCAAACCTACCAACACTGAACTAACCTTTAAATCCTGAATTGCAGCTTCTATAAAACAGGCTTCAGGAGTTTCCCCCTCAACACTGTACTGCTCCAGAAGTGCTGCCTTCTCTTCATTTATGACCTGCTTCAAGATCTGCTTTTTGGAAGCCAGAAGAAGCTTGGAGAACAAACTATGTTCCTCATCTGGAAAAGAACAACCATTGTAATCCAGAAAAAGATATTCCTAACTACATATGAGAATAGTGGAGGCCTATTACGTTCACCCCAGTACCCAATCTTTAGGATATTGTAAGCAATTGTTTCAGTGCTAGATGTTTTATGTTAACTTGCCCTCCAAAGGATTTACCCCCCACCCCCCTTCCTGACCAGGCCATTTTTTGTGTTACGACTCTGCATTAATTTAACTGATAGTGTGGCCATGCAACATGGCACCCAAATGAAATTTACATCCTTTTTGTTCCCCCACGCATAGAGCTTTCTTTCAGTGGTATAAGATCGCCTGTGCGGTTTTTATTTTTTGCGCTATAAATAAAAAAACAAAAAAAAACAAAAAACAACCTGGCAATTTTGAGAAAAAAAAAAAAACATTTTGACTTGCTATTAAACATGTCCAGTAATAAAAAAAAAAAAGAAAAAGCATTTAAAAAAAATCAAATTTAGGCCAGAATGTATTCTAAAAAAAATCCCAATCCATGTAAATTAATTGGTTTATGTGAAAGTTATAGTGTTTACAAATGGCAGTATAACCACACATCACGATTTTTTTTTTTTCTTATTAACCAGTAATGGTGACGAATGCAGCAGGCATTCTGACACGGGGGGCGGGGTTTGGACTTTGGACGACTGACTTTGTGTCACGGACTTCCCCAGTGACAGCAATACAGTGATTAGTGCTAAAAAAAATAAAAAATAAAAAAGCACTAAAAAGCACTGACACTGTACTAATGGCACTGGGCATGAAGGGGTTAACATCTGGGGCAAAGGGTTACCTGTATGCTGTGTGTGCTTCACTGTAAGCACACTTCTTTGCATGGCTCTGCTATGCAAAGCCATGCATAGCAGTATGCAGGAGCTGACAGGAGAGAACTGTATTATTTACTTACAGTTCTCTCCCTCTGTTGGTAATGTGCCTCGATCACCGGGTGTCAGCGAGTAATCACCGGCCGGGACCCAGTGATTGACAGCAGAGGCCACGAACAGCTGCGCAGGTAGGGCACACGCCCCCTACCCGGAAATGCATAATCACGTACACACACGGTTTTGCGCACCCGTGCCACCCTGTAGCAATATTACTACTATAGGGCGGACAGCAAGCGGTTAAAAAGGTATTATACCTAAAAGTAAACATTTATCATATTGCAGCTTATCGATTGTTAGATGTGATGTCTGCATTAATTTTCTTTTTTAGGCCTTTTCTTTTATATTCATCTAGTGATCCAGCCAGCAAGTCTGTTGATTTTCAAAAGCACAAGCTCCCCACGCTTGACAGCCGTGAATTGTGGCGTGGGTAGGGTGCACGCACGTCCCCTACCCAGAAATGCAAAATCACGTATACATACACGTGATTTTGCGCACAACTGCCACCCTGCAGCAGTATTTCTGCTATAGGGCGGAGCTAAAACGGTTAATAAAAATACTCAAACCGGATTTTACTTTCATAAACTTAATTCCTTCACGTATACCCCATTTTCTATCAGATTTTACCTCCCAGATGAATAGGCTCATCCAACTTCATCCACTTAGATTTGGGCATTGCCACAAGGACACCCTTTTCTCTCCTCATTAGCTGCATCGTGATGGTATCACCCACGCTATAAAGACGAGTTTCTGTGGCAGCAACACTGAAAAGAGAGCAGTAACAGAAAAGTTTAACCCACATTGTTCCCCAATTTAATTGGGAGTCAAGTAAACAGTTTCTAAATTGTGGGAGAAATCCAATGGAAACAAACACAACAAAAAGTACTGGTTGAAATCAAATTAGCGTAAACCCATTGGCAGGCAATGGGCCAGTGTTAATTTCGTCGTCAAAAATATTTATAGTTATTGTCTGCAGCATGTTCTTAGTGAGCAAAACTAAACAAAAATAACATTCTGTTTCAGTTGAGAGGTCTAAATTACAACTAAAACTACATTTTAGTCAAAACACGGACTAAAACTAAACTGAAATTTGCCGTCAAAATTAACAGTTGTCAAAAAGCATTACTCTTGTTACTTGATACTTGTTTTCATTATTAACAGAGAATGGTTTAAGTTTTTCTATTCAGGTAATATGTGCAATGGCATTACAGCCAATAGAGTTCACAGTTTGTGTTTTTTTTTTATATTTTAAAGTTGCACTTCTATTTTTCATAAAGTAATATTTGTTTAGGATACTGGAGATTTTAGTGAACTAAAATTTGACAAACAATTCAGATGACTAAAATAAGACAAACTAAAATGGCATTTTAGTCAAAAGACTAGGACTAAAACTAAATCAAAATTTGACATCAAAATGGGCATTTATCCACAAATATTCTTAAGATGTAAATAAGATCTAAAGACCTTGGTCTCACATTTCACACCAGAAGCAGTGGAATTGCTCTCCTCAGCTTAGTTCATACTTCTTCCCCCTCAGAACATATTCTCTGTGTTTACATTAGAGATTAGAAGGTTGGAATATGGAAGCAAGGTGAGCCAAACTGCAGAGAAAACAAATTTTAGTGCTTCTGGTGTTGACACTGAGGATAAAATGATCCCCGCACCTACAAGCTACAGGAGCCAGTTCATTTTAACCTTTTGCCAACCACATAATGCATGCTTGCAGTGACAGAGAGGATGGTCCTCAATGTCAATGGTGGCAGAGGTTTCAGCGGTGACAACACTCACAGCACAGAGGCCAAAGCTGTTACAGACATAACCAGGTCTCTATGATTGGGAGTCAGGGAGAGGGCTCCAGGTCATTACCACTCTGACAGCCAATGTCAGTGATCGGGAAGTCTAAGTGCTAAGCCCAAGGTAAAAGGGCCACAGGGAGTGGGGTTGGAAGGAGTTAAGAACCTCCAAAACTGCATTAGGACAGTATGAGAAAGTGCCATAAGATTACGGTTAGAACGATCACATAATTATCCAAGTCATTTTTATTTAGATCTACCTATAAGCAATAGCAAGTTTCACAAAAAATGGAATTTAGGAACACAACTTACCACTATAACTGCCACAGAGGTACAAATGTAAATATATACATTGTTGGTGGCTAGATGCCTTAAAAGAGAACTCAACCCATCAATGTAACAGTTTGAAAAAAATTTGTTATATTCCTGGCATGCCAGCTGTCACATTTGCTTTGTGCTTTCAACCAAACTGTGAAACCATCAAATGGGTGCAATCATAACTGATCACATGTGCAGCACCATGGCAGTTGCAGATCAAACAGAGGCTAAGACTGCAGCTTCCATGGTTTAAAAGGAGAGGAGGGTTTAGTTCCACTTTATCACCTTTCATTGTTTCTGCTATCAAATTCTGCTGTAACTGTATTGTGCTCAACAGAATCCAGTCAAACTAAAGCTTCTGTGGGTCTTCATTTAAATTACCTTTTAAGGTCTTTCTTCATAACGGAGCTATAACAAATTGGACATCTACTCCATTCCTTTTCACTCAGTGACAAGTAATGTAAGATGCAAGCCCAGCAGAAAATATGCCCGCAGCGGGTAATCTTGGCAGCAACCGGGGGATAAAGACAAATGGGACAGGAGGGCACTTCATGGCTGCAAATGCGCTGTGGAAATGAAGGAGACAATTACCAAGGTATAAATGGACAATAGTGCCCCCACCATATAAAGATATTGCAATTTTTCCACAAATTAAAAAATATTAAATGTCCTTATAGTTTACATGTAAGAAATACAAACAGGATCTTCATGAATTACAGAGTAAAGTTTCTTAAAGTAAAAAAACAAAACAAAAAACCCACCACACACAGACACTCCCACAGTAGGTCTCTGCCTAAAACATGGCACAGATCATTACATAGTGTATAGTAAAAAACAAAGCTGCATAAATCCTGGTTACCAGGGCAGCCAAACGTGACTTTTTTTTTTTTTTTTTTTTAACTACCTAGCAGCAAAATAGCATTTTTTTGTACAGAAATAAGGAAACGGCCACTTTTGTTTTCCTTTAATGTGCCCAGTTAGAGGCATATGGAGACTGCCATTGCTGAACTCCTATTAAAGATACTAACTGCCTGGCATCAAATTTCAGTCTCTACACTTCCAGGTCAGAAACTCAAAGTATTGAGTTCAAAGCATCAGCATGAAAGCCAGGCAACTTCAAAAAGGAGAGATCTGCAAAAGCAGGCCATACATTTGTATCATGACAGGTGTACATGCTCCATAGATATATTTATAATTCTCTCTACCTTTTAAAGGCAGAAGAGAATGCAGTGAAGCCAGGGCTCCTTAAAAATCTAGCAGCACCTGCATAGGCGGCCTGCAACAGCTTTGAAACCCCCCTATCAATAAACTGCAAAGCTTCAACACTTCCTGGAAGTGTGAACGTTTGTCTGCTCTATACTATCTATTGGCCAGTGAGA
Source organism: Staurois parvus (assembly GCF_062004578.1). Lineage (NCBI taxonomy): Eukaryota > Metazoa > Chordata > Amphibia > Anura > Ranidae > Staurois > Staurois parvus. Next base: position 7,707,635 of record NW_028318500.1, on the reverse strand, counting down.
CAGTGCAAAAAAGAACGCCAGCGCTTTCCCTCATCAGAACAGCCTATCATTCATGCATAGTGGGGTTATGGAGTGGGTGGGGACTGAAGGCAACCGTCACATCATAAACCCATACCCAGAACCTATGGGAACTGTACGAAGCAAACAAACTGCAATAGATATCAGTTACCAAATACTAGAGATGAGCGAATTATTCAAAAATTCGATTCGGCTGATTCGGCGAATTCGCGGAATAAATTCGATTCGAGTCGAATATATTCGCTGCGAATTTAACTTATAAAAGGGTGTTTCTAGGCTTCAGAGAGCCTTTATATTAGTGCAGAACACTGTACCTTTAATTTAAATGCCCTTGGAGTCTGCTGGGGAAGAGAAATAATACTGTCAGTCAGTATGACATGCAGATGAGTGCCGTCGATCTTAGAATCACCGCACACTTCATTCATTTGGGCAGTCACGGGCCAAAACCAGAGTGTGGAGCCACAGTGTGGCGGTGGAGGCAGCAGCAATGGGAGGCCATACAGCACCCTATGACAAAATGGAACCCACCAGCAGTGTGAGGAGACCTGAAAGTGGCACATGGCAGAGTGTGGCGATGGAGACAGCAGCAATGGGAGGCCGTACAGGGACCCATGACACACTCTGGACCTGGCAGCAGCATGAGGAGGCGGTACAGGGGCCCATGACAGATTACGGGCCTGGCAGCAGCATGAGGAGTCGGTACGGGGGCCCATGGCAGATTACGGGCCTGGCAGATGACGACGAGGCTGCCAAGTGCGATCAGCCTCATCATCATCAATTAGGGTCTCCGCCTCACTACTAGCCCCCTCGGCTGCGTGTGGGTCAGGAGACAGACCTGTCTCTAGACCGGCTACCGAGCCACTCTCCTCGCCAGTACTTCTTCGCCTGGCTGCTGAAGAGGCGGATGTCTCCCCCCGTTCCTGACCGCCCTCTGTTAGCTCTTCCTCACTGTACAGTGGGGCTGAGCCCACAGCATGCGATACTTCGCTTGGTGAGGGAACACCAAAGGACAGGGGCAGGTAGAGGACACGTGATTTCAGTGGGCTTGCTCCCAGGCCATGCCAACTAACGGTTGTGTCTGACGTACCCACCGACCGTTGGCTGTAGGTGTCAGAGGTGACCTGGGAAGAGGAAGACGACCGAGCCAACCAATCGATGACGGCAGGGTTGTCGGTGGAGACATGACCGCTGGATGACACCGGGAGCACTGGCCTCTGGCTGCGACTAGTGCTGCCTCGACCCCTTCCTCTGCTGCCACGTCTGCTCGCTCCTGAAACATTGCCTCCTCTGCCACTCCTCTGCGTGTTGTCTGACATACTCTTTAATTCAACGATTCTGTGTCCCTGAGTAACGATTCTGTGTCCCTGAGTAACGATTCTGTGTCCCTGAGTAACGATTCTGTGTCCCTGAGTAACGATTCTGTGTCCCTAAAGTCTCTCTGGCCCTAACTCTGTCCCTAATACAGACAGGTCTCTCTTGAATGACCGGAGGCTAATGGAGAATTGTAAGATGGCCGCAATTTATAGCTCCACCATTACACAGTGCTGGCTGGCTGCTGATTGGCTAATGCGATCACATGTCATGAATGAATGCATTATGGGTCAGCGCGCCTTCCCAGAGATCCCCGCTCCGTTGCCACACATGTCGCCGCCATTTTTGGGAAAATTCGATTCGTGCATCCGAAGTTTGCTAATTTTCGGATTCGGCGCGAATCGAATTTTTCCTGATATTCGAAACGAATTCCACTTCGCCATGATCGATTCGCTCATCTCTACCAAATACATTATCTTCCAATGTCATTTTTGTTAACACACCACAACAAAGATAGGAATACTGACCACTTGTTCCACTAGGTCCCAGCTAACCAAAGTGTCTGGATCAGTGAAATGGACACTGTAATCGTGATCATCCGATACAACGAATTGACAACTACAGAGAAAATCAAAGATCAGTCCAGTCTATACCAGGATAGAGAACACATTTACATAACTTACAAAAATAAAAAAGATAAAAACTCACTTTGCTTGCAGAAACAACTCCTTGTTAAATGGTTTGTGGCCCCACTTGTTGCGTCTGCTCCAGTTTCCATGGCTATCTCTATGTGCACCAGGATGACCTCGGGGCTCATAGGTAAAGTTCAATAAGTGGTTCAAGTTTATTTTCTTAGGTCCTGAATACTGGGCTGGACTGAACTCTGCCCGTTGAGTCTCTGCTACCTATAAACAAAAAGCGGGATCTGTTATCTACCAAATACTTTTCAATGCGCGGTTCCCAGCTGTAAACACACCAGATCTTGCTTACAAGGCCCTTACCTCTTCTCGTCTTCCATAGGTAAACTGTTTAGTGCCCCCTCTCTGAGGTGGAACCTTGTTAAAAGTTTTGCTTTTCTGTGGACCGGAGCGGCGGGCCGGGCCGGCAAAGCTTTCATTTTTGGGATAAGAATTTTCACGTTTGCGGCTGTAGCGTTGCTTTGAACTGCTGCCACTTTTTCCGTCTAGAATACAAATAAATGGAAGCTCCGAATAAGATTGGAAGACAAAGCCATGTACTATTTCCATAGGCAGAGAAAATGCCTGTCCCTGCAAACTGCTTCCTTCCACTGTAAATAAATTCTGTAAACAAATACGTCACTGAATATCCTTATGACAGGGCAGGGTGTTATCTGTAGAAGCACAGCTGGGTGGAGCAATGTTTAGGCAGATCCTTTCATGCAAGATCAGATTGTAAAGAGTAAATCAGGTAACACAGCTCAGACCAACTACCACTTTTTTTTTATCTTTTCAACTACTTCTACACAAACAAAATATGTGAATCATGTACTTTAGCACTGTCTGAAGTCAGTGTTCTAATATAAAATGTTTAAAGAAGTGTTACACTTTATGAACCAATGCATGCAGCTGTGTCTGAAATCTGCAGCAGGCTGTTGATACATAATCTCTAGGCTGTTATTTGGACCAGTGTTGCTTGTGCGATCCTGCAATAAATTACTGTTTTAGGGCCCGTTCACACCAAATGCAGCTGGGCTGTGCTCGCATCCCCAACTCACAGTCAGGACTAAATGGTGTCAGTTGCTGTGGTCTGCACTGAAAAAGGTACCGTGTGCAGTACATATTCAGTTCAGTGGGTTGTGAAGCGAACCACTACATTGCAATGCCGCTGCATCTAAAGTGGAACTTTGCCCAAAAGGGGATGTTCCGGTTGCTTGCAACCTCCACCTGCAATGACATATTTGGAACTTTTTTTTTGTGGGGGGGGGGGGGGGGAAGCAGGTAACTGCTCCCAATTCCAGTCAGATCACCCCAATGATTTCTATGGACGTTTGGCCCTTCCTCCTTAACCTGCAGCCTTCTAGCTAGCCCCAGAAGACTGTGGGACCAGTCACAAAGCGCAGCGTGTCTTGTACATGCACAGTAGGAAAATGGCTGTGAAGCCATAAGGCTTCACTGCTGGTTTCCCTTACCCAAGATGCCGGCACCTGCCTAAAGAATCAGCTCGGGTGAGGACATTGCATGTCCTTATGTTAAACATGAGCACCTACAGTATTTGTAGCTGCTGACTTTTTTTTTTTTTTTTTAATATAGGGGAGACTGGAGCTCCTCTTTAATAGAACTCAGTTGAAATGTCATGAGTGACAGTTCAACAAAGTTCTGAGAGGGAGAAAAAGTAAACAGTGTGATGTGCCGGGATAAGCACAGCTTGCTGAAGAGAATGGGCGCCTTTTCCAAAACCATACCTACTGAAAGGAGTATACTTGTCTTTTTGGTAGCTTGTGACTGAAAGCAGTTGTTTAGTCTTCAAATATATTATAAAATAAAAAAAAAAATGGTCCTCCTGCAGGCTTAGGTCACGTGTCACTAGTGCATTATGACTCACTTTCCTGTAAAACTAATCCCTCCAGCGGCAAGCTGTCACCACTGACAGGGCTTCCATCCTCCCTCAGGGTTCACAGGCTCTTTGTTTCAATGGCTGAGCCACAATGTTCTCACTTCAGCACATGAGCATGGGAGTCACAATCGCAGCACAGTGCTCAGGATTGTCGACACATTCAGTGTGCCCTAAATACAGAGCATGGCGCATATGTGTCGGTGATGTCACCTGCTGCAAAACATGTGCACCATTTCTAGGAGATATTCACGTTACCTACCTAAAAGGTAAGCCGCCTTATAAAGCTTACCTGTAGGCAAAAGTGACCAAGCGGTGTTTACTACAGCTTTAATATGCTGCTGATTCTCATCAACTATATTCCAAGTGGAAAGGAAACGCTGATAACTAGCGTTTGTTTACATGTGATCAGCTGTGATTGGACACAGCTAATTGGGGTAAAGAGCCAATGTTATTGGCTCTTTACCCTGATCAGTGATGACACAGCTCAGCACAGATCACCCAACCAGGAGCATGCACGAGCGGCACAAATAGGACGACATCATGTGACGTCCACTCAGAGGAACAACGGGCCGCCCAGCCATCAATCTGCTATTGGCCAAGAATCGGTCAAACAGAACCTGCTTGTGGCAAAACAGCAGAAGACAGAAACAAAGGCCAGCCATGAAAGGGAGCGAGTCTGCTCCAGCAGATTCAGGGCTGTAAATGTTTTCATCATTCTAAGTTTGTGACTAGGGATATGCTGCAGAAGACAATATGAAACTGGAAAAATGTTACACGAGGCTCTCTGACCCCCATTTCCTCTATTAGGTCCGCAGTTTTGACAGTCATCTCAAGCATTACATATATTGTTTATTATGTGCGGCCCTCTGGTGATGTCAGAGGCCGCATTTGAGGTCCCCTTTAGCTCATACATTGACAACCATTGGTTTAAAGTATGTGAAGCTAAAAATGATTTCTAGCTTTGGATGAAGGAAGGATTAGAACCCCTGTGGGTATTTACTGCTATCCAGGGCTCCAAGAAATCTACTTACTGTTCTGTTGGCAATGGTTTCACAAGACCGGAAGGGAGAGAAAATATGAAACAAACATATGAAGAAATAAATGAGACAGAGGTTCTGTCCTCCGCTGATTTATAAATAAAAGGGTGCCTCTTTCCTTGTCTGTTTTTCCCTCCCTTCCTATCTGGTAAATCGTTGTCAGACAGAAAGGGGGTGTAAACGCTGTAATAAAGCCATGCTTAACAGTAAAACCTGACCTTCCTCTAAGGAAAAAAAAAAAAAAAAAAAAGTTTGCTTCTGCTTGGAGATTTCCTGTCTGATATATTTATTTACTACAGGTACTTATATAGCGCCGTCAATTCACGCAGTGCTTTACATATATATTGTACATTCACATCAGTCCCTAACCCTCAAGGGGTGTACAATCTAAAGTATGTGAGCAAAACAGGAATTGAGGAGAAGCTCAGAGTTCTGAAAAGCAATAAAATATTGACAGGGTTTAGCGTTCCTCTGCTAAATAAAAAAAAAATGCTTCTGTCTTTGTGAGATTTTGCCTCACTTCCTGTCTTGTAAATGGTTGTCAGCAGGACAGGAAGTGAGGATAATCTCTGAAATGTTGCCCTGGATAGCAGTAAAATCTGACTGGTGCAAGCTTTCCCCTACCAAAAGAAAAAAAAAAAAAAGTTTAACCTCTGTCTAGGGCTCTAGATGTCTCCTCACTTCCTGTCTGATATAATGTCTGCAGGACTGGAGGTGAGGATATCTTCTACTGAACCTCTGAATAGCAGTAAATTTCTATCCAAGGATCTACCCTTACTATACGAACAAAAAGTAAGCCCGTGTCTCTGTTGAGAATTTGCCCTCACTTCCTGTTTGGTAAATGGTTGTTGGCAAGACAGAAAGTGAAGAGTCTGTAGAACAGAGCCATAGATAGCAGTAAGAGCCCATTCACGCTTGTGCGACTTGTCATGCAACTTTGGGGTCTAAAGCTGCATGACAAGTTGCACCCCATGTTTCCCAATGAGTACCATTCATATCTGTGCGACTTCAAAGTAGTACTTTGGTCCAATTTTCATGCGATTCGATGGCCATAGACTTCAATGTAATTGCTCCAAAGTCCCATGAAAGTTGCACCTGAATGTTGTACACGCAACTCATGTGTGACTTCGTACAGCACAAACATCTTGGTCAAAGCCAACGTTGCACTCAGCCAAAGTCGCACTGTAAAGTTGCAATGAAAATCATACGATTTCAAAGGTGCACAAGTGTGAATGGAGCCTAAAACCTGACTGCTTCAAGCTTTCCCCTACCAAAAAAACAAAACCTGTCTGGGACTCTGTTGGGAATTTCCGGCAGACAGACAGGAAGTGAGGATAATCTCTACTGAGGCTCTGAATAGCACAGAAACTGACCAAGGATCTGCCATTACTGTACAAATAGAGTAACATCCACCTGTGTCTCTGTTGAAGATTTGCCCTCACTTCCTGTTTGGTTGCCAGCAGAACAGGAAGTGAGGATAATCTCTGGAATGGAGCCTTGGATAGCAGTAAAAGCTGGCAGGGGTTCTACTATTAAAAAATGAGAGAAAAAAAAAAGTTTTGTGTGGGTATACACTATAAATCTGTACGTTTCTTCCCCACAATTAGTAAATAACAGACAGGCGCGGTGCAGTGACAGGCCATGAGAATTGTCGGCCCCGCCCCCACACGGCTCCTTACCACTCTTAGGCTTAGAGTCCCCGGCAGGCCCGGTGGAGGCCGATCGGTTCTGGGTCTTGCTGGGATTGCTGGATCCGGGATCCATGTCTGTGGCCGAGCTGAGCGGCATAGACCGCGGGGAGGGCGGGGGCAGCACCGTGCAGGGGGCGGCTGGCAGCCAGGAGCATGGCGTTCAGGAGAGCCGGGGGACGAGGAGCGCGATTCATGGCGACATCTTGCTGTGTGCCCAGACAGAAAGAGAAATAGACAGGAGGCCGGAAGAAGGGCGGTAGAGGTGCGGGGATGAGGGAGCGGAGGGCCCCACAGGACGCTACGAGGGGACCGGGCGGTACAGGGCCCTGCTGGCCTACTTCACAGATCCGGCAAGGAGAGGAGGAAAGCGGCCGGTCCCGAGCGGGGAGCGGACCCGGGTGGTGGGAGCCCCGTGGGGACTCTCAGGGCCTGAGCAGAGGATCAGGAGCTGCCCCCTCCGGAAAGGAGCAGAGCACCGGACACCGCGTCTGTAATGGCGACTGACCGCCTGACGGTGCCAGAGTCCCGGATGACGAGATTATATAGAGGGGGCGTGCCCGGGCCGGGGAGGCTGCTGGGAATTGTAGTATCCGAGGGTGACAGCTGGGACAAGCCTCATTCCTGGCCTGTATGTATAGAATGGAGAGGGGGATGTAGCTGGCCCTGTATAGAACAAGACGTATTGGGGGGATATAGGAAGAGGGCAGGGACCAGAGCCCTGGGGCCAAAGCTGCTAACCAGGGGCCACTTTTTGTGCTGCTCTTGTGGCCCTTGCTGACACAGATCCGTGTTTTCTTATTGCTATGTTATAGTAGTGATTTCCAGCAGTCTCATGTAATATGCCTCCAGTCTAAAACTACTACTGTAACATGGTCACAGTCTCTGACAGTCTCCTACAGTCTTTAATCAGTCTCCGACCATCTCCTGTACCACATCTGCAGTCTCTGACCATCTCTTGTACATATCTGCAGTCTATGACCATCTCTTGTTCCATGTGGGCAGTCTGTAACCATCTCTTGTTCCATGTGAGCAGTCTCTAACCATCTCTTGTACCACATATGAAGTCTCTGACCATCTTTTGTATCATATCCACAGTCTCTGACCAGCTCTTGTACCATGTCTGCAGTATCTGACCATCTCTTGTAACATGTCCACAGTCTCTGACTGTCTCTTGTATTGCACACATAGTCTTTGACTATATCCCATTGTGCATCTGCTGTCTCTGTTCATTGAATTCTATTTGTGGCCCTTTTGTTGATATCAGTGGCTGCACTTGAGGCCCCGATATCCAGAAAGTTGACCACCACTGGACTAGAGCAGCGGTCTCCAAACTTTCTAAACAAAGGGCCAGTTTACTGTTCTTAAGACTTTAAGGGGGCCAGACTGTGGCCAGTGGGAGTACAGTTTTTCCTGGCATCAGTGGAAGTAAACAGTGTCTCATCTTTGGTATTATGAGAGAGAAATAGTGCCTAATCATTGGTGTCAGTGGAAGGAATAGTGGCTCATCATTGGTGTCAGTGCAAGGAATAGTTTCCCATCATTGTTGTCAGTGGAAGGAATAGTGCCCCATCATTGGTGTCGGTGTGAGGAATAGTGCCCCATCATTGGTGTCGGTGTGAGGAATAGTGCCCCATCATTGGTGTCAGTGGGAGGAATAGTGCCCCATCATTGGTGTCAGTGAGAAGAATAGTGGCTCATCATTGGTGTCAGTAAAAAGAAAAATGTCTCATGATTGGTGTCAGTGGGAAGAATAGTGGCTCACCATTGGTGTCAGTGGAAAGAATAGTGGCTCATTACTGGTGTCAGTGGGAAGAATAATACCTCATCGGTGTCAGTGAGAAGAATAGTAGCTCATCATTACTGTCAATGGGAGGAATAGTGTCTCATTGTTTTTAATGAGAGGAATAGTGCCACATCACTGGTGTCAGAGGGAGGAATAGTGCCTCATTATTGGTGTCAGTAGGAGGAATAGTGCCTCATCATTGGTGTCACTGGGAGGAATAGTGCCCCATCATTGGTGGTCAGTAGGACGATTAGTGCCCCATCATTGGTGTTAGTGGGAGGAATAGTGCCTCATCATTGGTGTCACTTGGAGGAATAGTGCCCCATCATTGGTGTCAGTGGGACGAATAGTGCCCCATCATTGGTGTCAGTGGGACGAATAGTGCCCCATCATTGGTGTCAGTGGGACAAATAGTGCCCCATCATTGGTGTCAGTGGGAAGAATAGTGCCCCGTCATTGGTATCAGTGGGAAGAATAGTGCCCCGTCATTGGTGTCATTGGGAGGAATAGTGCCTCATCTTTGGTCTCAGTGGGAAGAATAGTGTCCCATTGTTGAAATTGGTGGCAGGAGTTATGCCCTGTTGTTGGTGTCAGTGGACAGAATAGTGTCTTGTGTCAGTGGGAGAAATAGTGCCTCAAGGGCCGGTTAAAGGCGAGCAAGCGCCCTCCCTCCTGAAACCATACCAGGCCATATGCCCTTAACATGGGGAGGTGCTTTGGGGCACGGGGCTCCCCCCCCACCCAAAGCACCTTGTTCCTATGTTGATAGAGACAAGGGTCTCTTCCCCACAAGCCTGGGTTGTGGGGGTCTGCGGATGGGGGGTTTATCGAAATCTGGAAGCCCCCTTTAGTGAAGGGGCCCCCAGATCCCGCCCCCCCCATGTGAATGAGTATGGGGTACATGGTACCGCTACCCATTCACAAAAAAAAACTTGTACTTTGAAAAAAGATAGGAGACAGTCTTTGACAAGTCCTTTATAAAATGAAAAATAGAATGTTCCCCCAAAGTAGATCCCGCTGCCACCGCCACCCGAAAAAAGAAAAAAAAAGGCTCAGCTCCAGACGCTGGCTCCCGCCATCTGACTGCTCCGCTGGCTTGACAGTTCTTAAATATGTAAGGGGCGGGGCCATCATGTATGTGCCCCCGCTCCCATGTGACATCATTGACCCAGCAAGCCCCGGTCAATGATGTCACTGGGTGGCTCCGCCCCTTACATATTTAAGAACTGTCAAGCCAGTGGAGCAGTCAGACAGCTGGGAGCCAGCATCAGCTTTTTTTTTTCTTTTTTTTTTCAGGGCCGTGGGCATCGTGATTGACGTTGGATCTACTTCGGGGGATATTCTTTTATTTTCCTTCTTTTAATAAAGGACTTGGCAAAGACTGTCTGTCTTTTTTCACTCTACACTTATTTTTTGTGAATGGGTAGCAGTACTATATACCCCAAACTCATTCACATGCGGGGGCCAGGATCTGCTGGCCCCCTTGCTAAAGGGTGCTTCCAGATTCCGATAAGCCCCCCTGCCCACAGACTCCCCCTGCCCACAGCCCAGGGCTGTGGGGAAGAGACCCTCGTCCCCACCAACATGGGGACAAGGTGCTTTGGGGGGGAACCCCCACCCCAAAGCACCCCCCCATGTTGAGGGCATGTGGCCTGGTATGGTTCAGGAGCGCCCCCCCCCCCTTTCCTGACCTGCTGGGCTGCATACAATCCGCTGACATCCGTTTTTCTTCTGTTCCAGGGTTTTTTGCGGAAGATAGGGTTTTCTTCCGTTCAAAAACACAGATGTTAACGGATGCGGACATTACTGGATGTAAATGGATGATCATCCGTTTACATCCGATAGTCCATAGAAATGCATGGATGTCTGTTTTTCATCCGTAAACGGACAGATGAAAAACGGACATATGGAACACCCATGTGAAAGAAGCCTAAGGAGCAAAGCGACATTTTAGACAACAGAATCCTAATTAACAAAAATTCAACTACAAGTGAGTCTAATTATTCATTAAACAGGTGTTTAAGCAGACAGTGGATTATAAAAGGGTGTTACTTAACAAAGAAAACCCCTTACCATTTCATGCTGTCAGCAATAGCACCAGATGGAAAAGAAATGTCACAAGGATTGAGAAAGAAAGGTGAAGGCTACAAGATCAGCAAAGCTTTAATTATCACTCAGAATACTGTAGCAAAAGTGATACAAAAATTTAACAAAGATGGAACTGCAACCATCACACAGAGACATCCAGGCTGTTCACAGAGGTTAACATCTTGACAGGAGCTTCTGATGAGGAAGGTTGAAGACAATCGGCATGCAAGTTCATTGCAGTCAGCTAAAGAAGTAGAAAGCCAAATTAGGGTGATTGTTTCCCGAGACAATACAGCGTACACTGCACAGGAATGGCATGCATGGGTGTCGTTCACAAAGGAAGCCTCTCCTAAAGCCCATGCACAAAAAAGCTTGCCTAGAATTTGCTAGGGCCCATGCTGAAAAAGAAGACTACTGGGACTCTGTACTCTGTAGTGATGAGACCAAGATAAATGTTTTTGGAAGTGATGGCTTCAAAAAACGTATGGCGTCGCAAAGGTGAGGAGTACAATAAAAGTGCATGGTGACTACAGTGAAACATAGTGGGGGCAGTGTCCTTCTGTGGGGCTGCATGAGTGGTGTGGGGGAGCTGCATTTCATTGATGGTATCATGAATTCATATATGTACTGCTCTATATTGAAAAAGAAGATGCTACCATCACTCCATGCTCCTGGTCGTCCTGCACTTTTCCAAACATGGCAATGATCCAAAACACACATCTAGGGCCACTGTTGCATTTCTGCAGAAGAACAGTGTGAAAGTGAATCAGTGGCCAAGTATGTCTCCTGATCTGAACAAAATCGAACATCTATGGGGAATTCTGAAGAGACAAGTTGAGCATCACTCTCTATCCAGCATCCAAGCTCTAAGGCCTCTTTCACACGGGTGTTCCGTATGTCCATTTTTCATCTGTCCGTTTACGGATGAAAAATGGACACCTATGTATTTCTATGGACTAGTGCATATAAATGGATAATCATCTGTTTACATCCATTCATGTCCGTATCCATTAACATCTGTTTTTTTTTGAACGGAACCCTATTTTTCTTTTGTAAAATAATGGATGAAAAATCTGTTGTAAACTGATGAAAAAACTGATGTAAACTGATCCAAAATGGATGTAAACTGATCCAAAATGGATGTAAACTGATCCGTTTTTGCTTGAAAAAAACGTGACTGAACTGATGGAAAACACGGAACGCTCATGTGAAAGGGGCCTAAAAGAGGTTGTTCTTAAAGAATGGAAAAATTATAGATGTTGCAATATGTTGCCTAAGTCACTCCATGCCTAAAAGACTTGGTGCCGTCCTTACAGATCATGGAGGTCATACAGAATACTAGATGTAGTAGTTTTTGTTGTGGGGTGTATTCATTTTTACAACTAATTTGAGCAAAACGTAAGATTTTGTACTCTAAATTATATTATTAACCTTACTTTCATGTAATGAGCTAAACAAATGTTCTATGAAACTCAGTTTTGTCAAAATTTTGGAAATTGTTCTTGTGTTCATTGAGATATTGATTAAAATCTTACTTTTCAAAAGGGGTGTACTCATGTACATGTCTTGAGAAAGACGGGCTGCGCCCTGCTGAAATGAAACTTTTGAAACTCTGTTGCCAAGTCCTGTGCTTTTTTCTTATTTTCAGATCATGTTTCCAAATTGATGTGTTGTAGCTATATCTGTCCTTTAAAATATAACTAAAGGCAAATGTATTTTTAGTTTTAGATTGGAGAGGGATTAGAACACCTGTCATGTTCTTATTGCTGTCTGTGCCCCAGGAAGGAGGGAAAAACCTTTCCTTACATCACCACATTCTGCAAGGTCTCCTTCTCATTCTGTACAGAGCAGGTTCGAATGGAGCAGGTGAGAGTAGGAAAACACTTTGGGTTTTTTTTCCCAGTGAGTGCAAGGGTGTTGGAATGGAGTGAGTGCAAGGATGTTGGTATGGAGTGAGTGCAAGGATTGCAGCAATCGGCACCTTTCACAGATCCTACACCACCCAAGCTGGAATGCGTAGGGGTTGATTTACTAAAGGCAAAAAGGATATTCACACTGTAAGGGAAGTTGCACATTGCAAGTGAATTTTCCCCCACAGCTTAGTGAATGAAGTGAGTGAAATTTCACTTTGCAAAGAACCAAGCGCAAGGAAAAAACAGCATTTTTGCTGCATGGAAGTCAATAGGTTTTCACCTCATTGACTAAGCTGTGGGGAAAATTCCTTTGTGAAGTGAACAGTCCTATTTGTCTTTAGTAAATCAACCCCACTGTGCAAATTATCAGTCTGCAGTTTAACCCTTTTATGACTGACCATCATCGATGCCTATATACCCAGACCTAATTTGGCTATGTCAGTATGCATGGCAAACAATACATCTGATTAGCCTACCTAAAAACACAAACAGTGCTGATGTCATCACACCCTATTTTGAGCATGGGATGTCTGCCAGGGCTGATACAGTGCAGGGAGAAGCAGTGACAGGGGTGAGGGACATGGGGTTGCCACCTTTTGACCATACGAATACTGAAGACAAGGGACAGGGTTGATGCAATGCATGTCACAAAGTAGAAGTCACAGACTGTAGGGTGTTCGGTATGGTGGGGATGAAGGGGGAATCACAGATTTCCAGTTGTTGGGGATGGAAAGGGAGATGCAGGTTGCCAGGAATGGGTGGGGATGGAGGGGAAATCATAGATTTCAGGGTGCCAGGTATAGGGGGGATGGAGAGAGAATCACAGATTGCAGAGTGTCAGTTAAAGGTGGGGTTTGTAGGGGGGAATCACAGATTGCAGGGTTCCTGGTACAGGGGGGATGAAGGCATAATCACAGATTGCAGGATGGAAGGTACAGGGGGGGTGGAGGGGGAATCACAGATTGCAGGATGGCAAGTGTGGGAGGGGAGGGGGGGTAGGGGAATCACAGATTGCAGGATTGCAAGTACAGGAGGGGATGGAGGGGGAATCACAGATTGCAGGATGGCAGGCACAGGGGGATAGAGTAGGGAATCACAGATTGCAGGTACATGGGCGGATGGAGGGGGAATCACAGATTGCAGGATGGCAAGTAGGGGGGGGGGGATGGAGGGGGAATCACAGATTGCAGGATGGCGGGGAGAGGATGGAGGGGGAATCACCGATTGCAGGATGGCAGGCACAGGGGTAGAGTAGGGAATCACAGATTGCAGGTATAGGGGCAGATGGAGGGGGAATCACAGATTGCAGGATAGCAGGTACTGGGGGGAGGGGGGGGTGGAGGGGGCAATCATAGATTGCAGGATGGCAGGTATGGGGGGGGGGGGTGGAGGGGGGGGAATCACAGATTGCAGGATGGCTGGAACAGGGGGGGATGGAAGGGGAATCACAAATTGCGGGATGGCAGGTACAGGGGAGATGGAGGAGGAATCACAGATTGCAGGTATGGTGGGGTGGAGGGGGAATCACAGATTGCAGAATAGCAGGTACAGGGGGTGGAAGGGATTCAAAGATCGCAGGGTGCTGGGTACAAGTGGGGATGGAAAATCACAGATTGCAGCATACCAGGTAATGGGTGGATGAAGTGGGAATTACAGATTGCAGGGTGACAGGTACAAGTGGGGATGGAGGAGTGGGGATCGAAGATTGTAGGGTACTGGGTACAAGTGGGAATGGAGGAAGAATTACAGATTGCAGGGTGCCAGGTACAGGTGGGGATGGAGGGGGACTCACAGATTGTAGGGTGTTTTGTGTGGGGGAGGAAAAGTCTGAATGCAGATATGGGGTGTCCCAACTGCATTATTGGTAGGAGGAAGAGTCAGATTACAGCTTCCAGAATAGGTGAATAGAGATAATGTCTCAGATTGTCAAATGATCCACAGCCATCTGTTCCAGCCCCAGGTTCTTCCTTTCCTAAACTGGCAGACTCAATGGTAAATCTACCAGTTCTAGAAATGAAGGGCCAGGGCAGGCCTAGAGCGACGGAATGGCTGAGCCTTGTGAAGTCACCTGAGGGATGAGCAGCACTTCACAGTATGGTTACAGCAAGGTAGCCTCTTTTGTCTACTTGGGTAAACTATACCTGTTGACAGTCGACACAGGAGCCTCAAGCACCCTTGCCATCCACCTCCAGTAGCTAGAAACTTGGAGTGAATAGGATAAAGATCCAAAGCTGTCATATGTAGTTGCAGTGAATATGTTGTGGCGGTAAAGTGGCAGAATGCTGTGATACACTCCTTACGCAGATTCAGAGTGCCCCTCCAGATCCTCCTTCCACTCTACGGAGGTTGCCTACCATTGTTGTGGTGGCCGTGGCTGAATCCCTCATCTTGTGTCCACCTGTGGCCATCTCATTTCAGCCCAAGAAAAAGAGGGCAGCGGGGAACAGATTTTGAACTGCAGAGCAGTTTATAAACTCTCACAGACTTAGTCATAGAAGTACAACTAAGCCCATGAGAAGTGAAATGCGTCACTGGGGCATGGCTTTGGAGGAGATAAGCTAGAGTCTACTTTATACAAATTTGACCAGGAAGTCTCCCATGTGCGCTTTAGTTTTTTCATTTTGACAGTTTAATGTTTATTGGGCGAGATGGGCCCTTTGGAAGCCAGCCCTCAGCAGTGTTCTTATTCACCTGGTTGATATCTTTGGCGCTTTTCATCTTGAACTACATTTATAAATCCAACTGGCCAATCCTTGTGGAAGCTGAGAATAACTGTGGTTATTGCTACTACTACAGTGATCTCTGCTGTCTTCTGGGTCCTGTGCCAAGTGGCTGGCCTATGCATAGTCATCACAAGGAGCTACTCGCTCAGCACAGGCGCCATTCAGAGAACACATCTCATTTTTCTCATTGAATGCAAATCATTCCTGATTGGATAAGTTGAAGAGGCAGGGTGGTGATGTCACAATCTCCACCTTATCCAATTCATTGAGAAAGGTATTCATTGAGAAAAATGAGGAAAAAAAGCCTTGTATTCATTGAGAAAAATACAAGGAGCTCTGAAGGGCACCCATTCCAGGTGGGTGACCCTCTGTGGTTACTATGCAGCAGGACAGACACTCAGCACAGACCCCAGAAGAAAGAAAGGATCACTGTAGTAGTTGTGGATGCTACACTGTTTCTCAACTTCCATAGGGATTGGCCAGGTATGGAATATGTATACTTACACTGGACCAATGTAACCATGCATTAACCTCCCTAGCGGTATGATTATGTCCATATTTCTGTGCTCAAAGCGGTACATTTTTTTCCATGGAAGTATGTTTTTTTTTTATTGTAGGCCTGTAATTTTTAGGAATAACTCACTGAAATCTGTCCGAACAAGAGTCTAGGAAACATCCCGGGTAGGATAAAACTTGAAACACGAAATCATAAATTATAATTTAATAAAAAATAATATTATAATAATAAATTTAATTCAATAATATAATCAAACCAAAAACACTGAAATTTAAAATATAGCGCCAAGTTCGCATATCACTGAGCAAAGTCGCAAAATCGATTTCAGTGTCTGATGACGAATTTCCCCACGAATCATTATCACTCAGATCTGCAAGTGATTTACTATCGCTGGTCTAAAACCGCTTTTGACCTAAAGGGACGCTTTTTGGACGCCATGGACGTTTCTCAGTTTCCAAGCAGAAAGAACAGTAAAAATGTAGGCAGGACACAGGACAAAGCACTCGGGACAAAATGTATGTGAAATGGTTTGATACAGTAATGTTTTACTATGTGATTTTAGTGAATGTCACTTTTTGTTATTTTCAAATTTCCCGCCGTTCCGTCCCCCATACGTCCCGACGCTCGCAGGGGACGGAACCCAGATGCCGGCATCCGCCGGATTACATTGCCGGGGACACTGCAGGAGGGACATCGCGGGAGCGCAGGACAAAGTAAGTGATCGAGGGATCCCGGAGCAGCACCGCATGGTAAGCCCGAATGTAGCTCGGGGTTACCGCTTGTGGTACTGAAACTTTACCCCGAGCTACACTCAGGAATACCGCCAGGGAGGTTAAAAACCCCAAGACTTGGAATTCAGCTTTAAAGTGGTAGTAAACTGCTACTTTTCATGAAAAAAAAAATATCTCCTGCAAGGCAATGGCATAATGCGCTAGTATGCATGGAATACTAGCACTTTATGAAATTCTTACAATACTTACCTTAGAACGAAGCCCTCCAGCGGTGAGCTGTCAGCACTGACAGGGTTTCCATCTTCCTTCCAGGTTCACTGGCTCAGGTCCTTTGAATGACCAAGCCGTGATGATGTCACTTCCGCGTATGCACACAGGTGTCACAGGTAACGGCCAACAGCTTTGAAGGGACGGCACAGGTATGTCATTCCTTAGTCCTCATGCACACTGGACATTATAAAACCACCAGTAGCATTAGCTATAGAATGCTGCAATAAAAATGTGAGGTTTTTTTGCATTTTTTTAGCTTTTTTGCATTAGCTTTTTTTAGCGTTTTTTAGTGCTTTTCGTGCTTGCATTTTTTTTTTTTAGCAAAGTTATATTCTCACAAAATCTTCAGGCTCAAAAACGCTCATAAACGCTGGATAGCTTTTATCAGTGTTTTTCAGCTTTTATTAGCATTTTTACAGCTAAAAAACTCCTCAGCCAGAAAACACCCCTGCCAAACAACGCTGATTAAAACCTATGTGTGCATGAATACATAGGATAACATACTGGGGGGTTTACTGGCTGTAGAAAAAGGCCAAAAGCCAAAAACAGCAGCTGTAAAAACATCTAGGGTGCATGAGGACTAAAGAGCGCATGTGCCAGTGATGTCACCAGCTGCATCCAGTGGTAATATCCCCTAAACATCGCAGGATTAGGAGGTATTCACTGTACCTACAGGTAGGCCTTATTGTAGGCTTACCTGTAGTTAAAATGTCCAAAAGCAGAGTTTACTAATGTTTTAGAGTATAACTAAAGGCCAAACTTTTTTGAGGTTTGAATAGCATGGAGAGGGATTAGAACGCCTGTCAGGTTTTATTACTGTCTGTGCCCCCAGTTATGGAGAGTCATTCTCTCTATTTGTCCTGTTTAACATTATCATTGAAAGTGAAAGTAAAAGAAAATCCCAAATTTTGGGTTGTCCCCAGAACAGGGAAAATCTTCTAATGGGGGGGGGGGGACCTGGGGGTCCCCAAGGATTTCCCTTAAAGTGATTCTAAAGGCATCATTTAAAAAAAAACAAAAAAACATTCCTATGCTTACCTGTTGTATGCAGTGGTTTTGCACAGAGCAGCTCAGATCCTCCTCTTCTGGGGTCCCCCACAGGCTCTCCTGGCTTGTCCCTCCTGTCGGGTGCCCCCACAGTACGTAGCTTGCTATGGGGGTACCCACTGCTCCATATGTCCATTCACACACGGAGCCGCAGCTCGTCCCCACCCCCCCTCTCTGCTCATTGGCTCACTTGCTGTTGTTGACAGCAGCAGGAGCCAACAGCTCCCACTGCTATCTCAGCCAATGAGAAGAGGCAGTCCCGGAATAGCTGAGACTCCAGTGCACATTGTTGGATTGAGAGGGGGCTTAGGTGAGTATTAGGGGGGCTGGGAGGGGTGCTGCACACAGAAGATTTTTTAACTTCATGCATAGAATGCATGAAGGAAAAAAACCTTCAGCCTTTACAACCACTTTACTTTACAGAGATTTCCTCTCACTTCCTGTTTGGCTATGGGACAGGAAGTGAATGGAAACCTCCCCATTGGGACACAGATGGCAAAAAAAAAAAAATCTGACACCTTCTTTTGCTCTACCCAAAATGAAAAAATAAAGTTTTGCTTATAGTTCTACTTTAACCGCTTCCCTGCTGCCGTATAGCAGATATACTGCTACATGGTGGCACGGGTGCGCAAAATCACGTATATATATACGTAATTTTCATTTTCCGGATAGGGGGCGTGCGAGCTGTGCATGCCCCCTACCCGCGCCGTCATTCGCGGCCACGGATGTCAATCACTGGGTCCCAGCCGGTGATTACCGACAATCACTGAGGGGGAGGAAGACTGTTTTGTTTACAGTCTTCCTGCCTGTCAGCTAGGGCACACTGCTTGGGATGGCTGTGCACAGCACTGCCATCCCGATCAGTGTGCTTACAGTGAAGCACACCCCCCCACCCCCTAGTAAAACACTCCCTACACACAGTTAACCCTTTGATCGCCCCTCACGTTAACCCCTTCCTGCCAAGTGTCATTAGTACAGTGTCAGTGATGTTTTTTTTAGCACTGATCACTGCACTGGTGTCACTGGGGATGTCAGTGACACCAAGTTAGTTCCCCCCAGTGTCAGAATGCCCACTGCAGTCCCACTAAAAGTTGCTGATTGCCGCCATTACTAGTAGGGAAAAATAAAAAAAATTACAGTATATATACCTCCATTTGTAAACCTTATAACTTTCACGTAAACCAATTACTGTACACGTATTGGGATTTTTTTTTAGCAAAGACGTAGCAGAATACCTTTTGGCCTAAATTTATGATAAAATTTTATTTTTTACATTTTTTTAC
Organism: Staurois parvus; assembly: GCF_062004578.1. NCBI lineage: Eukaryota > Metazoa > Chordata > Amphibia > Anura > Ranidae > Staurois > Staurois parvus. Next base: position 7,688,649 of record NW_028318500.1, on the reverse strand, counting down.
TGGAAGTTTAATAGCAAAAAGGAAAAAACATTGTTTTTTTCTCAAAATTGTCGTTTTTTTTGCTTATAGTGCAAAAAATAAAAAACGCACAAGCGATCAAATACCAACAGCAAGCTCAATTCGTGGGATAAAAAAGACGTAAATGTAATTTGGGTGCGGCATTGCATGACCGTGCAATTGTTTGTTAATGTAACACAGCTCCGTAATGCAAAAAATGGCCTGGTCAGGAAGAGGGGTAAATCCTCAGGAGGGCAAGTGGTTAAAGCAAGCCTTCAAAAGCGGAGACTGAATACTTACTTGCACTGCCCAAACCCTTACCAACACTTAATAGGAGATAAGCGGGGAACACTGGAAGAAGGGGAGGATCAGAGAAGACAGGATCAAACAGCCTTTTTACACAGTGCAGAGGATTAACCCCTTAGGTTCCACAGTGAGTGTAACAAGCATGCTTTACTACATATACAGACTGATTCTACTGTTGTGGGTTTAGCAGCACTTTAAGAGAAATCCTCCACTGGGAAATTGAGCCTTCCAATAGCGGCAAGCTCCTTAGTTCCCTGCAGGCCTCAAGTGACATGGAGGTCAGTAGGGGGAAGCACTGAGCGCTGCGGGGAGGGTTTCATGTCTCCTGCTGTGTATATCAAAGCAAACAAAAACAATATGCATAACCACACCCACCATGCATAACCACACCCACCATGCATACTGTGTTCCCCCCGTCCCCTATTTTCGGTAACACACCAATCTTCCTGTGTACTTCCCCCGATCCCCACACACATATCTCATACTACAACCTCCTACTCTCAAGGCAGACTAGCAGTCCTGAAGTCTCTCCTCCCTCCCATGTGACATCGAGCGCCCCGCCCCTACTAGAGGTCAGCGTGTGGGGCGCACCTAGACTATGGCGGCGCCCATGAGAGCGGTGAGCCGGTGCTGGCGGCGGCCGGTGCTGTGGCCCTGGTGGAGGAGGGGGACAGCCGGCTGTCTCTTCTCTCAGCACACACACAGCTCGGGGAGGGACACTCACTTCGGCTTCCAGACCGTTTCTGAGGAGGAGAAGGGGGACAGAGGTAACCCCGCCCCCGGACTTCTGTCCTCCTGTGTAAACAGCTCTCATCTCTTCCCAATAGTAGTCCCACAAGTACTGGAATGGTCCACCCTTCTGTAGGCTTCCCTATAGTGAGCAAGAGGAAATCTAGCTGACAGCATTATCTTTTTGGTTTTGTCTTAATTCGGGTGATTTCCCCCACTTCCTGTCCCTGTGACCCCAGGAAACACCACATTGATGTAAGGCAGCCCTTGCTCCCCCTTTTAATCACTTGCCCTCCAGAGGATTTACCCCCCTTCCTGTCCCTGTGACCCCAGGAAACAACACATTCACATGTAAGGCAGCCCTTGCTCCCCCTTTTAATCACTTGCCCTCCAGAGGATTTATCCCCCTTCCTGTCCCTGTGACCCCAGGAAACAACACATTCACATGTAAGGCAGCCCTTGCCCCCCTTTTAATCACTTCCTGTCCCTGTGACCCCAGGAAACACCACATTCACATGTAAGGCAGCCCTTGCCCCCCCCCCTTTTAATCACTTCCTGTCCCTGTGACCCCAGGAAACACCACATTCACATGTAAGGCAGCCCTTGCCCCCCCTTTTAATCACTTCCTGTCCCTGTGTCCCCAGGAAACTCCACATTCACATGTAAGGCTGCCCTTGCTCCCCCTTTTAATCACTTGCCCTCCAGAGAATTTACCCCCCTTCCTGTCCCTGTGACCCCAGGAAACAACACATTCACATGTAAGGCAGCCCTTGCCCCCCTTTTAATCACTTCCTGTCCCTGTGACCCCAGGAAACACCACATTCACATGTAAGGCAGCCCTTGCCCCCCCCCCCTTTTAATCACTTCCTGTCCCTGTGACCCCAGGAAACACCACATTCACATGTAAGGCAGCCCTTGCTCCCCCCTTTTTTTTTGTTTACAAATGTTTTTATTTTGCAAAAATAGACTGTAAAACAACAGTACAGTTTCAAATGATACAGCAAAAACAAGGCACTTTTGAAAAGTACAATACATACAATTATATTAATATAAGAGAGAGAGGAAATAGAAAAAAGTAGATTGCAAGTACATGAAATGTGTAAACGATTAAGTAGGCTGAATGTTACTTCTGTCAACCGTATATACCAGTCAACCTTCACTTGGGATGTTATTAAACATGCAATAAATGTCTAGAATCCTTCCAAGATTCCCATTTTTTATCAAAAAAGCACATCTTATCCAATAGGGTATAATGAATACGCTCCATGAGCATCACAGCATCAACTCTATGCAAAACGGTGGTTAAGGGTCCAGTGTTGGACTTCCAATGCGAGGTAATCGCCCACAAAGTGGCAATACAAATAGTATGTATCAATCTCATAATGTCATTAGAGACTCCTGGGATATGAGCCCCCAATAGACAGGTCTGTATAGACAATTGCACTGGGATACCCACCAATGAGGTAGCCACCTCAGATAACCTGCGCCAAATCAGAGATATGGTCGGGCAATCCCAAAATATATGAACCAAAGTACCTGTGAAGCCACAGCCCTGGAAACATAAAGGGGATGTTTGTGGGAACAATACATGTAGTCTTGATGGGGTATGATACCATCTGGTTAAACCCCCTTGCTCCCCCTTTTAATCACTTGCCCTTCAGAGGATTTACCCCTTCCTGTCCCTGTGACCCCAGGAAACAACACATTCACGTGTAAGGCAGCCCTTGCTCCCCCTTTTAATCACTTGCCCTCCAGAGAATTTACACCCCTTCCTGTCCCTGTGACCCCAGGAAACAACACATTCACGTGTAAGGCAGCCCTTGCTCCCCCTTTTAACCACTTGCCCTCCAGAGGATTTACCGCCTTCCTGTCCCTGTGACCCCAGGAAACAACACATTCACATGTAAGGCAGCCCTTGCTCCCCCTTTTAATCACTTGCCCTCCAGAGGATTTACCCCCTTTCCTGACCAGACCTTTTTTTGCGTTACGGCTCTGCGTTACTTTAACTGACAATTGCGCGTTCATGCAATGCTGCACACAAGAAAAAAAAAAGACCAACAATTTTGAGAAAAAAAACAATATTTTTGACTTGTTGCTATAAAACATGTCCAGTAAATTTTAAAAGTCAAATTTCATCATAAATTTAGGCCAAAATGTATTCTGCTACATGTCTTTGCTAAAAAGAAAATCCCAATATGTGTCAATTGGTTTACGTGAAAGTTATAGCATCTACAAATGGCGGTATAGATACTGGAATTTTTATTTATACTAGTAATGGCGGCGATCAGTGACTTTTAGCGGGACTGCAGCAGGCATTCTGACACTGGGGGGGAACTAACTGCCACTGACATTCCAATGACGTCCTATGCCTACACCCCTTTGCTGACAGGTGGGTCCCTCATTCCCTTCTCAAAATGTTGGGAGATATGGAACAGACATCCCTGCAGTGAAGATTTCTCCCAGATTCAGCTGCCTGCACCATGTTGGCCATCCTTCATAACATCATAAGTAATGTTACTAAAGCTATTGGGATTTTTGAGCCTTGTTTTTATCTCCCACCTGTGCACAGACCTGAACCCGCTCTGGGCTGTTTACACATTCTGAGCTAAAAATTAAACAGCATGTCGCATTTGATGGAAGTTACTGCTGCTGAATGAGGCCCATGCAGGTTTGTGGGGCTGAACCACAACTGCATGCAATTACGGCATAGTGGTGTGGAATTTACAGGGGTAAATCAGGTGGTAATGAGGAAAATTATTGTGGGAAAAAGTGACCCATTTTTAACAGCTTCCCAACCGCCCTATAGCAGAACTACTCAAAATCCCGTATATATAGGTGATTTTGCATTTCCGGGTAAGGGGCGTGCGTGCTGCCCCACCCGCGCCACCATTGGCAGCTACAGCTGTCGATTACCAAGTCCCGGCCAGAGATTCCCCTCTGGCACCTAGCGATCGCTGATGAACACTGACAGGGCAGAGGTCTGTATGTAAACAATACAGATCTCTCCCTTGTCAGCACCACCATGCTGCTTTGCATTGCTCTGCACAGCAGAACAATACAAAGCAGCATGCTCACATAGTAAAACAGCACACGGTTAACCCTTTGATCGCCCTCATGTTAACCCCTTCCTGCCCAGTGCCATTAGTACAGTGTCAGTGCTTTTTATTAGCACTGATCACTGTATTGGTGTCACTGGGGATGTCAGTTCCCCCCAGTGTCAGAATGTCTGCCGCAGTCCCGCTATAAGTTGCTGATCGCCGCCATTACTAGTAAAAATAAATGTAAAAATCCCAGTATATATAGAGCCATTTGTAAACGCTATACCTTTCACGTAAACCAATTAATTTACACTTAATGGGATTTTTTTTTTAGCAAAGACTTGTAGCAGAATACAGTTTGGCGTATATTTATGACAAAATTAGATTTTTAAAATATTTTTACTGGATATGTTTAATAGCAAAGAGACAAAAATATTGTTTTTTTCTCAAAATTGATGATCTTTTGTTCTCTTTTTTTTATAGCGCAAAAAATAAAAAATGTCACTGGCGATCAAATACCACCAAAAGAAAGCTCAATTCATGGGAAAAAAAGGACGTAAAATTTCATTTGGGTGCAGCGTTGCATGACCACGCAATTGTCAGCTAAAGTAACACAGCGCCGTAGCGCAAAAAATGGCCTGGTCATGAAGGGGGGTAAATCCTCAGGAGGGCAAGTGGTTAAAACAGTTGTAAACAATAACATTTTTAAAAAATGATAAACACGTTATATTTACCTGCAATGGTTTTGCACAAAGAGGCCTGAACCTCCTCTTCTGGGTTCCCCCACTGGTGCTTACTTCTCCTCCTTTTCTCTATGTGCCTCCATAGGAAGCCACTTCCTATGGTGGCGCACCTGAGAGCTCACTCCCAAGCTGGGCTGTGTGTATCCATAGACACACACATTGCGACTCAGCCGTACCCCTCCACTCCCTCCTCATAGCATTGACAGCAGCAGGAGCCAGTGTCTTGTGAGGAGGGAGAGGAGAGCACTGCTGCAGATGGGCACAGTGCTGGATCAAAATAGGACTCAGGTAAAGATAAATGGGGGTGAGGGGTTGACACATCTGCTCGTAAGGCTAAAGCGGGTTGAGGGGTTGACACATCTGCTGGTAAGGATAAAGGGGTGTGAGGGGTTGGCACAAGTGCTGGTAAGGCTAAAGGGGGGTGAGGGGTTGGCACATGTGCTGGTAAGGATAAAGGGGGGTGAGGGGTTGGCACATCTGCTGGTAAGGATAAAGGGGGGTGAGGGGTTGGCACAAGTGCTGGTAAGGATAAAGGGGGGTGAGGGGTTGGCACAAGTGCTGGTAAGGATAAAGGGGGGTGAAGGGTTGACACATCTGCTGGTAGGGATAAAGGGGGGTGAGGGGTTGACACATCTGCTGGTAAGGATAAAGGGGGGTGAGGGGTTGGCACATGTGCTGGTAAGGATAAAGGGGGGTTGGCACATGTGCTGGTAAGGATAAAGGAGGGTGAGGGGTTGGCACAAGTGCTGGTAAGGCTAAAGGGGGGTGAGGGGTTGGCACATGTGCTGGTAAGGATAAAGGGGGGTGAGGGGTTGGCACATGTGCTGGTAAGGATAAAGGGGGGTGAGGGGTTGGCACATGTGCTGGTAAGGATAAAGGGGGGTGAGGGGTTGGCACATGTGCTGGTAAGGATAAGGGGGGGTGAGGGGTTGGCACATGTGCTGGTAAGGATAAAGGGGGGTGAGGGGTTGGCACATGTGCTGGTAAGGATAAAGGGGGGTGAGGGGTTGGCACATGTGCTGGTAAGGATAAAGGGGGGTGAGGGGTTGGCACATGTGCTGGTAAGGATAAAGGGGGGTGAGGGGTTGGCACATGTGCTGGTAAGGATAAAGGGGGGTGAGGGGTTGGCACATGTGCTGGTAAGGATAAGGGGGGGTGAGGGGTTGGCACATGTGCTGGTAAGGATAAAGGGGGGTGAGGGGTTGGCACATGTGCTGGTAAGGATAAAGGGGGGTGAGGGTTTGGCACATGTTCTGGTAAGGATAAAGGGGGGTGAGGGGTTGGCACATGTGCTGGTAAGTATAAAGGGGGGTGAGGGGTTGGCACATGTGCTGGTAAGGATAAAGGGGGGTGAGGGGTTGGCACATGTGCTGGTAAGGATAAAGGGGGGTGAGGGGTTGGCACATGTGCTGGTAAGAATAAAGGGGGGTGAGGGGTTGGCACATGTGCTGGTAAGGATAAAGGGGGGTGAGGGGTTGGCACATGTGCTGGTAAGAATAAAGGGGGGTGAGGGGTTGGCACATGTGCTGGTAAGAATAAAGGGGTGTGAGGGGTTGGCACATGTGCTGGTAAGGATAAAGGGGGGTGAGGGTTTGGCACATGTTCTGGTAAGGATAAAGGGGGGTGAGGGGTTGGCACATGTGCTGGTAAGGATAAAGGGGGGTGAGGGGTTGGCACATGTGCTGGTAAGGATAAAGGGGGGTGAGGGGTTGGCACATGTGCTGGTAAGGATAAAGGGGGGTGAGGGGTTGGCACATGTGCTGGTAAGGATAAAGGGGGGTGAGGGGTTGGCACATGTGCTGGTAAGGATAAAGGGGGGTGAGGGGTTGGCACATGTGCTGGTAAGGATAAAGGGGGGTGAGGGGTTGGCACATGTGCTGGTAAGGATAAAGGGGGGGTGAGGGGTTGGCACATCTGCTGGTAAGGATAAAGGGGGGTGAGGGGTTGGCACATGTGCTGGTAAGGATAAAGGGGGGTAAGGGGTTGGCACATGTGCTGGTAAGGATAAAGGGGGGTGAGGGGTTGGCACATGTGCTGGTAAGGATAAAGGGGGGTGAGGGGTTGGCACATGTGCTGGTAAGGATAAAGGGGGGTGAGGGGTTGGCACAAGTGCTGGGACATTTTTTTACCTTAGTGTAGGGAATTAATTAAGGTAAAACATTTCCTGCCTTTACAAGCAGTTTGTAAGCTTTAGTCTGCTTTCACACTGATCCGCTTTTCTTCCGCTTTTGTGCTGAAGAAAAGAAAAAAAAAAGGGTAAGAAAAACGTGTTACCATGTAATCCTATGGAACTCTTCACACTGATCCGTTGTGGGTCCGCTGTGTTTAGTAAAATCCTGCTTGTTGCATTTTTGGTACAGTAAAAAGCACACACCAAAAACGCACCTCCCCATTGAAAAGTATGGAAAACGTAGGAAAAACACACTCGCGTTGCATTATTGAGGCAGTTTTTGAGTCACGTGTGCTGTGTAAAGCACACAGCAAACACAGTAAAAGCGCTTATGCTTTTTTAGCGCATTTTTGCTACGAATCAATGGGAATGCTGCCTTAAAGTGGTTTGAAATTCCAATGGCTCCTGCTGCTGTGTCTCAGCCAATGAGGAGGCAGAGACCTGGGAGAGCTTCTGCTGTCATGCACGTCGCTGAATTGGGATCAGGTGAGTATACGTGGGGGGGGGGCTGCAGAGGAAACTGTGCACTGAAGGTTTTTTACCATCATGCATAGAATGATTGTAAAAATCACCTGTGCACACCCACTACAAAAATATGCTGATTTTTGGTAGCATACAACCAAAATTGGCTGGTGTCCCTGAGGTTCTAACAGGTGTAGCAACATGTGGAGAAACTGGTAAAATAAAAAACAGTAACTGTTGATTCCCAACATGTCATAACTGAGAATAGTGATAGCAGGTACATAGGCAGTGATGCTCCCAGTAATCATGGTAGGGGTGGGCCGTGATAAATTATTCAGGTTGTCTGGTTTAAGAAGTAGACTAATTTGCCTATTAGCAGTCCTTTCTGTTTCTCAGATACCATTGATGAGGTTATGTTTAAAACATTTCTGCCTCTGGAATCTAGAGCACGACAAATCAAATTATTAACGTGTCTTTACATGTAGTTTGATGGAAACCTATGAATCCCAGTATGAGGAGTTTTGGGACTTTATGGCCTCATTTAAATGGGCACTGACACCAATAGTCTGTGAATGGGCCATGTTTTCGTGTGCTGCTTGCAGGCTGTGCAAACACAGGCACTTGTCCCAATTTAACAGCCTTTAGGGTTTTGGTGAGTGTCTCCTAAGGCCCATTTCACACGTTCGTTCAGTCTAGATCAGTCTGTCAGTTTTGCAGATGAATCCAGACTGAACCACAATGTATGTCTAGGGGTGGCCAGATGTAAACATATAAAGCAAAGCTGTATTTTGAACAATTTATTAGAGCTTACGTTTGTGGGCTTTTGCTTTCATCAGAACTTATATTTTCTATACAATTCAACATCAAAGGTACATCAAAGCAACTTAGAAGCTTTGGAAAACCTACTGCATTTGACTTCTGAGGGCAAACTAGTGATCATATTATTAGCAACCTCTATCCAGTGAAAGGATTGCCATGCAGAGAAAATTTTGTCCTACATCCACATGTTGTTCCTGCTTTGTACATATGAGACACTTCCCATAGACTTGAGAGGGCCGGTCATCAAAGGTCTGTATGGCCCATTCAAGTTGCTGAATATTTTTGAAAAGGGGATTTAAACACCCTGTGGAAGTCCGTCATCGCCACTGGAGTGCACCTGGGTGGGGCAGAGGTTAGCTAATGCCGGCCATAGACAGGTCGAAAATCGGCCGATTTTTTTTTGCACCGTTAGTGGGTTAATTGGTCGGCTGTTTTTCGGGGCTTTTGCACAAATTTTTTATCGGGCATGTTGCAAAATTCGCAGCCAATTTTGACGATCGGCCAATTTTCCCGGCAATGATGGGCAAATCGGCCGATCGTTTTACCGATAAAAAAAAATGCGCATGAGCCGTGACCTGCAAGAAGAAGAAGGAAGAATTCCAGTCCGCTGTTATATTTTATATGAAAAAGTCTTGCGGTTGCAACAAATGTATCCATTTGAATCCAAATAAAAACATTGTAATCCAAATAATGTATTACAATGTTTTTATTTGGATACAGATGTTTTTATTTGGATACAAATGGATACATTTGTTGCAACCACAAGACTTTTTCATAGAAAATATAATTGCGGACTGGAATTCTTCTTATTCTTCTTGCTGTCACATTGTGGTGTGCTCCCCTGTTTCTGCAAGGGACAGAAGTTATGGGGTTAGTGCCGGCCGATCGAACGACCCGTCTATGGCCTGCATAAGAGTAAGTTAGAGGCATAGGGAGTAGGGGCTGGGCACTTTTTATCTAATCACAAACTTGCCCTTTAAGGGGCCCTGTATGAGAAACCATTACTGTATGATCCACGATAATTTGATCATATAATTTGTCTTAACCTCTTATCTTTTTAGTCTATCGTGTATTTGAGAGTGTTGCTCAGAAATACGACATTATGAATGATTCGATGAGCCTGGGAATTCATCGATTGTGGAAAGACTGGCTGATACGTCATATGAATCCCACACCTGGCACTCAGCTGCTAGACGTGGCGGGAGGGACAGGTAACAATTAGAATAAATAATGAATTATCTCAAAATGAAGTAGACACTGTTTCAGTATTATTTACAAACATACCTATGCCCAAGTGCATGTTTGCATTTGCATTGGCAATAGGCTGTAAATTAATTCTGGGTACACTTACATGTTCTGGATCAGATAACAACATCTGAAAAGTCATTTGGGGGAAAGGGGGGAGGGGGCTTGAGTAGCCTGTGCTATGTTTTGTTTTTTTTTTCAGTTGAAGCAGTTCTCGCTTCTTAACTCCCCTGTTGTGATTACCAGGGTTGTTTCATGCGGTTTCACCATATCAAATCTGCAGCACCGCATGCTAGGTTTGAAGAATGTGCTGACACAGGCAGCTAGGAAACACAAATGACAGCTTCTGGTCATCTCACTGAGGTTAAAGGCATTAAAAATCCAGTCTTAGGGATTACAGGGGAGTGGACGGAACAAGGGCCATATGAAGTAGTGTCATGCAAGTGCTACAGTAAACTCTATAGCTACTGTATACACAGTATTTAAAGGCATTTAAACAACCAAAAACATAGGCCAAAAACTTAGCAGTCAAAAATTTTGATTACCTTTAGTTGTCAAAAAATATGATTACCCCCTTAACGCAACCTCCCAGCAGCCCCTTAAAGCGTTACTAAACCCAGGAACCTGCATTCACTATATCTGGTCTCCCACAGTATATGGAAATGCAATTATTTTAAGAAATATAAACTGCTAAACACCTTTTTTTCTTATTAGCAGTTAGAACAGTCTTGTGACTTCTATCAGTGTCCAACAGAGCACTGGTTAAAGCTTTGTAGGAGAAGTTTTAATTCTCCCCTGATTGTTCTATGAGGCTGCAGAACCCCTGACCCTCTGTCTGGACAGTGCTGATTGGTCCTGTGCTGATCACATGTACTCTACCTAGCAATACACACCAACTTGAGCATGCACAGCTTGCCCCTAAAGCTCTGTTCTATCATCAGAGATGAATTGGGGACCGTGGAAGAATGGGATAAGATAGGATCAAACATCCTTTTTACATAATGCAGAGGATTAACCCCTTAGGCTCCACAGTGGGTCTAACAAGCATACTTTACTGCATATACAGACCAATTTTACTGTTGTGGGTTTAGTAACACTTTTAGGCTTTAAAGACTGGGAGGTGGTACAACTTCTCCATCACGTGATCATTGCGATTGGCTCTCACAGTTGTCAGATGATTGGTAGCTTGTCCTATAGGCTCCCAATCAAAAGCTGTAACTGTGAACTATCAATGACAGGTCACTTAGTGTTCTGGGAAGACACAGTGTATTCTCAGCACACAACCTCGGGCAGTTGTGGACACATATGTGCAGTGGTTGGGCAGTAAAGTCCACTTTATTTGCCGCCACATATGCGTTACACACTTGATAAAAGGTAAACCATCAAACAACTATATCTGACCTTAAGGCAGTGTTTCTCAACTCCAGTCCTCATGGACCCCCAACAGGTCATGTTTTCAGGATTTCCATTATTTTGCACAGGTGATTTGATCAGTTTCACTGCCTTAGTAATTACCACAGCTGTTTCATCTGAGGGAAATCCTGAAAACATGACCTGTTGGGGGTCCATGAGGACTGGAGTTGAGAAACACTGCCTTAAGGGAACATCAACATGCATGCTTTTTTTTTTTTTTTTTATAGAGAGTGTTCATATATGTCTGCAGATAACTCTGGTCCTGCTTTTAACTAAGTTAGGTTAATTATGTTTTTTTACCAGAACCATCCATGTGTCAATAACAGAGATTTTCTGTGAGTATCTGTGCCTCCAAAAATATCCTGCTAAAAGAATGGTCATCTAATGTCATTGAGTACCTCAAAGGTATACTCCAGTGAAACAATAAAACGTAGCATTCATTTTGACTGCAGACACCTACCTGCTAAATGTCTTGAATTTTCATACTCTCCCTGCACTCGCTGTCACAATTCAAATACAGCGCCGCCATGTGGAACTGTACTAACATGGCCGTGTCATTCATTCATTTCCCTGTAAATGAATGGACTACAAGTACCCTTTTTCATTGCAGCAGACAGCTTATAGTTCTCAATGAACAGAGAGGGCACTGGTCAGTGCTCTCTTAGTTTATTGATCTTTCTGGATTTCAGTAACTGCCTTTCCATATAGAAGGTACTGGCAGACAGCTTTACTGGGAGTCTGCAGGAGCCTGACATTTAATCTGCGATCTGCTGATCACGGGGGCCATGCTTTATGGCTCATTAGAAAAAAATAATAAATGCATATTTTTTTACCTGCAAAAAAGTGCATTTATCTTCTTTTAAAAAAAAATGAACCTATCCTTTTAAGTTTAGATTTTAATATATCTGATTTCTATTTGATATTAGCTTACAACACGACTACCACAAGGATGAGCAGCACATGGGGTTAGTCTGGTGTTCTTCATGTATATTTGCTTGGGGAGAGATTATTTCATCAGTCTGTTGCTGCCCTCACTTTCCACTCACAGGCTTGGGCAGGGAGGTGACCTTTGCATGACTGCAGCAGAGAAAAGTAGGTTTGGCAGGGCTTTGTAATTCTTTGGACCCGATGGACAGTATTACAAATCCTTTGACAGGTAAAACCAATCCCTTATACACAATATTGACAAAGTATTGGGACACCCCTCCTAGCCTTTGGATTCAGGTGTTCCGATCACTTCCATGGCCACAAGTGTATAAAATCAAGCACCTAGGCATGCAGACTGCTTCTGCAAACATTTGTGAAAGAATGGGTCGCTCTCAGGAGCTCAGTTAACTCAAGTGTGGTACCATGATAGGTTGCCACCTGTGCAATAAGTCCATCTGTGAAATTTCTTTGCTACTAAATATTCCATGGTCAACTGTTAGTGGTATTATAACAAAGTGGAAGCAACTGGAAACAACAGCAACTCGGCCAAAAAGTGGTAGGCCACGTAAAATGACAGAGAGGGGTCAGCAAATGGTGAAGCACACAGTGCACAGAAGTCGCCAACTGTCTGCAGAGTCAATAGCTAAAGACCTCCAAACTTCATGTGGCCTTCAGATTAGCACAACAACAGTGTGTAGAGAGATTTCATGGAATGGGTTTCCATGGCTGCGCAGCTGAATCCAAGCCTTACATCACCAAGTGTAATGCAAAGCGTTGGATGCAGTGGTGTAAAACACGCCGCCACTGGACTCTAGAGCAGTGGAGATGTGTTCTCTGGAGTGATGAATCACACTTCTCTGTCTGGCAATCCAATGGATGTGTCTGGGAGGGGAACAATACTTGCCTGACTGCATTGTGCCAAGTGTAAAGTTTGGTGGAGAGGGTGGTTTTCAGGGGTTGGGCTTGGCCCCTTAGTTCCAGTGAAGGGAACTCTTAAGGCATCAGCATACCAAGACATTTTGGACATTTTCATGCTCCCAACTTTGTGGGAACAGTTTGGGGATGGTCCCTTCTTGTTTCAACATGACTGCGCACCAGTGCACAAAGCAAAGTCCATAAAGACATGGATGAGTGAGTTTGGGGTGGAGGAACTTGACTGGCCTGCACAGAGTCCTGACCTCAACCTGATAGAACACCTTTGGGATGAATTAGAGCAGAGACTGCAAGCCAGGCCTTCTTGTCTGACTTCACTGCCTGACCTCACAAATCCGCTTCTGGAAGAATGGTCAAACATTCCCATAGACACACTCCTAAACCTTGTGGACAGCCTTCCCAGAAGAGTTGAAGCTGTTATAGCTGCAATGGGTGGGCCAACTCAGTATTGTACCCTACAGATTAAGACTAGGATGCCATTAAAGTTCATGTGATGGTAAAGGCAGGCGTCCCAATACTTTTGGAAATATAGTGTATGTAGTTTACTATTTCATTGTTTAACTGGAGTTCAGTGGTAAGTTGGGTGGACTTTATGAATTCAGCACAGCTGCTGTGTTTATTGAACAGTGTTGGCAATTCTTCAGTCTGTTTTGTCTTATCTGACTAATTTCATACTAACTTTAAATGGAGGTACAGTATTAGTTTCTATATTTCAATCATGTTCTTTGCCTTGCAGGAGATATTGCATTTCGCTTTATCAATTACATACGTGCACAAAGAGAGAAACTGATTCGCAACCAGTTAAAATCTCAGCAGAATATGTCTTGGTCAGATATCTCAAAATCATACAGCCATGATGGGCTAGGGTCTTTGATGGGATCCCAGGCTGTGATCTGCGATATTAATAAGGAGATGTTGAAAGTTGGAAAGGAAAAGTTACTGCAGATGGGTTACTCTGACGGTAAGTTTGAGTTAACAGACTAGGAAAGCATAAACCTTAAAAGGGAGACTGTAGCATTGGTATGATTTTGTGTGTGTATGTATATCCACAAGAACCAGGCCTATTCTGGCACTTTTTTTGTTTACAAGTAATAATCAGCATTTTTCTGCTAGAAAATTACTTAGAACACCTAAACATTATATATGTATATATATTTATTTTTTTTAGTAGAGGCCTTTAGCAGCATTTTTTCAAACGCATTGTCTTTGAAAAATATACACGTTAATGAACTTTAATGCAAAAAACCCCACAATATATAACCCTTTTTTTTTTTTTTGTAAAATATAAAATACATTACGCTGAGTAAATGGATACCCAACATATTACACTTTAACCACTTGCCCTCCTGAGGATTTACCCCCCCTTCCTGACCAGGCCCTTTTTTGCGTTACGGCGCTGCGTTACTTTAACTGAAAATTGTGCAGTCATGCAATGCTGCACCCAAATAAAATTTACTTTTTTTTTTTACACTAATTGAGCTTTCTTTCGGAGGTATTTGGTCGCCTGTGCGTTTTTTTTTTTTGTGGAAAAAAAAAACAGATTGACAATTTTGAGAAAAAACAATATTATTTATGGTTTGCTATTAAATATGTCCAGTAACAAAAATTCTAAACATGAAATTTCGTCATAAATGTAGGCCAAAATGTATTCTGCTACATGTCTTTGCTAAAAAAAAAAAAATCCCAATACATGAAAATTAAATAGTTTACACAAAAGTTTTAGCGTTTACAAATGGTGGTATAGATACTGGAATTTTTATTTTTTTTTATTTTTACTAGTAATGGCGTCGATCAGCGACTTATAGCGGGACTGCTGTGGGCATTCTGACACGGGGGGAACTGACTTGATGTCACTGACATCCCCAGTGACACCAATACAGTGATCAGTGCTAAACAAAAAGCACTGACACTGTAATAATGGCACTGGGTAGGAAGGTGTTAACATGAGGGGTGATGAAAGGGTTAACTGTGTGCTGTTTTACTTGTGTCTGTGTGCTTCACTGTAATCACACTGCTTTGGATGGCTGTGCCATACACAGCCATCCAAAGTAGTGTGCACGAGCTGACGGAGGAGAACTGTATTGTTTACATACAGTTCTCCTCCTGTCGGAGATGCTCGGGACCTGGTGATTGACGGCCGCAAATGGCGGCGTGGGTAGAGTGCATGCGACCCCTATCCGGAAATGCAAAATCACGTGTGATTTTTGCACACCCGTGCCACCTTGTAGCAATATATCTGCTATAGGGCGGTCAGAAAGCTGTTAAAATTGCAGATGCTTGTGGAATTGCGAAAAACTGCAATAGCTGCTTAAAAATCTCCATAGGTGATACTTTAAAATTTTTTACAGGATACCAGTTTAGAGTTCCAGAGGGAGGTATAGTGCTAGAATTATTCCTCTCGCTATAACATTTGCATCACTACCTCACCTTTGTGTTGGGAACACCGTTTATTGTGGGTGTGACCACTGTGCATTAACACAGGGGTGAGGGGGCACTTTAAATTATTTTATTTTATTATTTTTTACACTGTCTTTTTAATTTTTTTCTAGCTCCTTTATTGCTATCACAAGAAATGTAAACATCCCTCGTGATAATAAAGCATGACAGTAATGACATGACATGTATATAAGACCCCAGATCTCTCCTCCATCCTGGAAAGCATCAGATTAAGAAAAAAAGCCCCCCCCCCAAAATGGCAGTTTTTACATCTGCCCTAAACTGGAAGTGACGTCATGCCATCACTTTCGGTCTCCTAGACCATAAAGATGAACATAGACTATCTTGTCTCTGGTCGCCTCTATGGCCAGCCGTTGCAACTGCCGTATTGGATTCTGGACTTCCCAGTGACACAGGTGATGCCGAAAACCACCAGAGAGCAGCGGGAGGACCCCTCCCACTGCTTCTCAAAGTGATCTAGGGGCTAATTAGCCACCACTTGGATCGGTTTTAGCTGAAAGAGCATCAGCTGCAGAAAATTTTAATACAGGGGTTATGGCTCATAGCTGCCGCCATGGCCCTGGTAAACGCTTCAAAACCACAAAATATATATACTTATTGCAGTATTGAAGTGGATATATTGTTTGTTTTACAAATAAACAGCACATGATGAAAAGGGCACCATGGATTAACTGAAACAGCACAAAACAAACACTTCCCTATCAGGCACAATGCCTGCTATTATAAACTGTAATGGAGACATGCCGTAAAGGCTAATTCACTGCTATGACTTGCATTTGTAAATTGCAACTTTCGCTCCTGAACATTTTAAATTGCAGGCTTGTACAGTAAGTAACAAACTATATCTAAAGCCAAAACTTTTTTCCCTATTTAGAATAAAGTTGGGGAGGGAGGTATTATTAATATACAGGATTTATGAATTTGATTTTCCCTTCACTTCCTGTCCTGTAGACTGAACAGGAAAGTGAGGGGATATTTTTCCAATGTAAGGGAAATTCTCATGCGTGAAATTTTTGTGGTTGTGTCTCCCTGACAGCACACTGTCTGCGTTCAGGGACTCACACCCAGACAGATGTCAAATTAGGAGCAGAGGCTGTGCGCATGAAGCCGCTGTGTCCCAATTGACATGACTGTATGCATGCGGATGCACAGAACACCTGTGCATTCTGTCAAAGCAAACACGGCCCTCAAACTGGTGTATGCTTATGTAGGCCCATGAACGAGGTCTAAGGCTGACTGGATCCAGTACTTAGTCACTGACCTGAAACAAGTATACAGATAAGAACTGTTCGACAAAAGTCCGTGTCTGTGAAGTTGTTCCAAGCCAGAGACTCACCTTGTAGTCACATTGACAGGCAAGTTTTTATTGCAGTCTCTGCCCCCATTAAGGAGATTCACTCTCTCTTTATCCTGTTTACCATTATCATTGAAAGTGAAAATAAAAGAAAACCCCAAATTTTGGGTTGTCCCCAGAAAAGTAATAGCGGATAAATCTTCTGTTGACCTGGGTGTCCCCAAGGAATTCCCATAATTTGCAGGGATTTCTTCTTACTTCCTGTTTGGCTATGGGACAGAAAGTGAAGAGAAAAGTCCCCAATGGGGCACACATGGCAAAAAAAAAAAACTGACGGGTTATAACTCTTCCTTGCGCTTTCCAAAATGAAAAACAGTTTTGCCTATAGTTCTACTTTAACCACCTCCTGCCCGCCATATAGTAATATGACGGGCGCAAGGTGGTTCTCTTGTTCTGGGAGGACGCCATATGACGTCCTCCCATTCTCACTGCGCATGCGCGGCGATCGGCGCTGTGTCCCTAGGACACAGCGGATCACCGATCACGGAAAGAGCTGAAGATGTCGGCTCGGTCATGTGTTCAGCTGTGTCCAATCACAGCTGATCACATGTAAACAGGGAAATGCCGGTTATCGGCATTTCTCTCCCCACGAGCTGTCACGCTGACAGCTCGAGAGGAGAGCCGGTAATCGGCTTTCTGCAGAGGGGACATGTACACTGATCATCAAGGCACTGATGATCAGTTTGCCCTGATGATCAGTGTAGCCCCAGCAGTGCCACCTGTCAGTGTCCATCAGTGTCTCGTGCCAGTGCCCATCAGTGCCTACCAGTGCACATCAATGCCACATATCAGTGCCCATCTGAGCTGCCTTTCAGTGTCACCCATCAGTGCCAGTCAGTGCCACCTATCAGTGCGCATCAGTGCCGCCTATCAGTGCCAGTCAGTGCTGCCTATCAGTGCCATGTATCAGTGCTGTCTTTCAGTGCCCATCAGTAATGCCTGTCAATGCCTATCAGTGTCGATCAGTGCCCATCAGTGCAGCCTCATTAGCGCACATCAGTGAAGGAGAAAAATCACTTATTTATAAAATTTTATAACAAAAACTAAGAAACATTTTTTTTTCAAAATGTTCAGTGGTTTTTGTTTTTTTTAAGAAAAAATAAAAAACCCAGAGGTGATTAAATACCACCAAAATAAAGCTCTATCTGTCACAAAAAAATGATAAAAAATTAATATGGCTACAGTGTTGTTTGACCGCGCAATTGTCATTCAAAGTGCGACAGCGCTGAAAGATGGAAATTGGCCTGGGCAGGAAGGGGGTATAAGTGCCCTGTAGGCTAGTGGTTAAAGTCTTTTCTGTGACTTATGCAGCAGACAGAAGAGATCAGAGAGGAACCACACTCCGTGCTTTGGATTAAGGCTAGTGTATGCTATAGAGGCTAGAAAACCACAAAAGTCTTTTGCATGCATTATTGGGGAATCGAATCTATGCTTCCTAAAATAAGTAATTGCAAAAACTTTAACAAAGAAGAAAGAGTATGATATACCTTCATAATGGTATACGTTTCAATATGTCATCCACTGTTTACCTGTAAAAGGGCCTATTTCTATTTTATATTTGTTTCTGGCACAAGTAGAAAAGTCCGGATACATATACTGACATTATGGTAATCTACATTAGGATACAAAAATACACAGATATAATAATTTCTAAAATTTTTCAATGCTAGTGTTTTTTTTTGTGTGTGTGTGTGTGTGTGTGGTCATATATATATTTTCTTTCGTATGCATTCATTGCCGTGATGACCCCATTAGTATGCTCCTTTTGAATGGTGTGGATCCCATCTGTTGTATATGAAGACATAGACATTCACATAAAACAATTATTAGTACTTTCTGTGAGAAGGCCTGTGCTGTCATGGAAACCAAGGCTGTAGAATTAAATATAGGCAGAGATGTCCTAGATTGTGAAGAAATGTTGTGCTGCAGTTGTAGGTATTGATAAAACCTAGGATAACATAATAAAAGCTCATTTGGTGCAAAAAGATGCAGAATAGTCTTCTTGAAAATCTTCTGTTTCTGGATATCAGGCAGGTGGACAGATTCCATCATTTGGCTTTTAAAGCTGATTAATTCCTTTGTAACATATGTGTTCTAAAAATCTTTCTTTTGTGGAGGATTTATATATATATATATATATATATATATCCCTTGCCTACATGCACTAAAAGGAGGCAGCTGTTATATAGGTATATCCAGTGTTTGTATTATTTTAGACTGCTCAGGTTTCAAACACTCTCCCAGAGAAGTGGTGGTGAGGTAAGTCTGTATTTGTAAAGCATCTGATTGTAATGCTCACTCCTATAGAGATGGCCAGAAAATATGGCTAGCTAATGTAGCCTCACCTATGGCAGCCCCTGTTCTCTTAAGGCAAGCAGGCCTAGAGCTATATGGTTGTTGGCAGCACTTATTACATGATGCTATATTCTGTAGCCAAGCTACAAAAAATGATACTACAGGAGATGCAGGTGTTTGCTGGGAATGGAAATAGTTGGGTTCCTCAACAGCTGTATAGTCAGTCATTGTGGCAGTAGGTAGACCAGAAGACTGGGCCAATAGAAGTGATGTAGCTTTCTGGCCAGTTATATCCAGATAGCTGTTATATCCAGATGGCGGTCCAGGCATCAGGCAAAGACCTGATTATTAAATAGGCAAGGGTGTGCTAACAGGCAGGGGACTAATGAGGAATGTTGAGGCATGCGGAAGCAGGCTAGAATGGTAAGCTCCTTACCCTGATGTGAGCCATAGTTTAGGGCAACACAGCACAGTGTGGAGTAAAAATGTAGCTAATTGCTGCTTTGTAGTGAGCCGTTCAATTGTGTTCACCTAGTTACAGATAGATATAGATAATGCTAGATGGCCTCCGTATTCTTTTAAAGTGGTAGTAAACACCGCTGGTAAAGCTTGCCTATAGGTACAAGGAATGTCTCCTAAATGTGCACAGTTTAGGAAATAATCTCTGTGCAGCCGCTGACATCACCGCGCATGCGCTCTAAAGGAACGGCATACCCATGCTGTACCTTCAGAGCTCTGTGCTGCGGCCATGATTCCCATGCGTGGGAGTGATATCATTGCGCCTTGGCTATTCAAGTGCCCTCAAACCCAGAAGGAAGATCGGGTGAAAATAGAAGCCCTGTCAGCGGTGACAGTGTGCTGCTGGAGGGCTTTGTTCTAAGGCAACTGTTTCATAATGTGCTAGTATGCAATGCATACTAGCACAATATATTACCTTGCAGGAGGATTATTTTTTTTTGTGAAAGTTTACTGTCGCTTTAACGTAAACTGAAAATTATGAAGCATGCAATCAATGACACTCTCCAAAAACACAATTTTCTTTTCTGTTATGCAAACCATCTGGTTATAGTGTGTTCTGAGTCACATGTATGCAGATCAGGACAGTCAAAGAAAAGCCAGTGGGTCGCTGTGATAATTAGCATTTTCAAAAGGAGAGATCAGCAAAGACAGGCTCCATTCTGATTGTGGAACTAATTTTGTATAGAAAGTACCCAAATCTGTTTTGTTGACTTTATAATGTTGACAGTTGATAGCTTGCTTTTGAAATACTGGCAATTCTAGATCCAGGTCTGTTATAACAAACACAGAATGGGGCTAAGGAAGTTGGTGAAACCTTCAGAACAAGAACACATAAAAAGAACACATCTTTTGACTGGTGTCCAAACAAGTTCTGGATTTTATTTCCTTTTTAGGTTTGTCTTGGGTAGCTGGTGATGCTGAAGAACTGCCCTTTGCTGATGACAAGTTTGATGTTTATACCATTGCCTTTGGCATTCGAAATGTGACCCATATAGAGAAGGTAAGTGAAAATGAGCGAAAATTACTTTTTGAAAGGTTTACATATACTATACCCCTTTGATTGTAAAGGCCATATCTGAAATGTCATGGCATCCAGAGGGACAAAACAAGCTTAGTGTTCCATTACCATTGCATGTAGAAAGGGTTCCAGCGTCTTCTTAATCTGCCTCTGATGGACATAGAGCTGAAATCAAGAGTCTGTATGGGCTCCTGATGACACCGTAAAGAGAACCTTTCACCATCAATGTATATTGTCACAAAGAGGTAAATTGTAAAAATAAACAATGTAAATTCATATACTAGCACATTTTTGTTTCTACAGTCAGGACCAACAAATATTTCTACACACATTACACAAACATTAGAGAGGAATTTTCTGTGACCACTTCTATTTGCATGAACAGCTCTTGGTTTTTACTGTGTCAAAATGCTTGGAATGCAAGCGCAGGCACTCTACCTTCCCGCCCTCCTCTTTTTGTGGAAGGAAAAAGTGTCAGAGAAAGATCTTTTGGTAGAAGATGAGAAGGAGATGGAAGCCAGGAAGGATTGTGTATCCTTTTTGGAGGAGTCCTCTCAGAAGTAATCTGAGTCCAGTGCTGTTCAAGCTCAGTCGCAAAAGATCACATTAGGTTTTCTGGAGCACGCAGTATGCAAGAATTTAAAGCTGCTACTTCTGTTATCCTCTTCTCTGAAAGTTGCTGGATTTGGGTCCTGGTGGCTGCTTAAGAATCCCGTCTTTTTCAGTGCATACTTATTTGCAAGAAGAGATCTATGCCAATCAGGCTCGCTTGGGGAAGGTGTTCTCACCACCCAAGTGATTCACTCAGCAGTAACCAAAGCAGGGGAAATTCTGAAAAAAAATATGGTTCTTGGTCTGTTCATGTGGCCATTTCCTACTCAAATAAGACCCTAAAAGCCCCGGTGGATGAGGTCTTGGTCTTCAAAGACACTACAGATAAACATTTGGAGGCCTTCTTTAAGGTGTCCTTCTCCTGCGTTGATGCAACATTACAACTGGTGGTGAGTGTTTTCCAAGCTCTTGGGCAAAGTGTATGTTTCGTTCCAGCTAAGCGGAACCAGGGGACCCAGCCATTTAGGTGTACCTGAAGGATTTCCCCTGGGCTTCGAGTTTCTCCATTGATGCCTTGGGAGGACTCCATACAGCAGCTGTTTAGGCTGGACACCATGTACTGTTCGTTCATAGGAGGATTCTGTGGTGCAAGTGCTGTTTTGGCCGAAGAAACAACTTGAGAGGCTATTCTTTGAGGGTGAGCGTTTGTTTGGGCCATCCTTGGATGCCTTCATTCAGAAGCTGTGGCTGTGGGTAAAAACACACTCTTACCCCTAAGGAAGAATGTGAAAATAGAGGTGAAAAACAGCTGGAGAGACATTAAAGACCAAGAAGCATTCCTTAACCACTTTAAGTCCGGACACTTTCACCCCCTTCCTGTCCAGACCAATTTTCAGCTTTCAGCGCTATCACTCTTTGAATTACAATTGCACGGTCATGCAACACTGTAGCCATATGAAGTGTGATTTACATTTACATTAGCATTTTTTTGAGACAGATAATACTTTTATTTTGGAGGTATTTATTCACCACTGGGATTTTTATTTTTTTGCTATATAAATGAAAAAGTCCAAACATTTTGAAAAAAAAAAGTGTTTTTCTTATAAAATTTTGCAAATAAATCTTTCTTCTTAAATCTTGGCCAAAATGTATTCATCTATCTTTTTAGTAAAAAAAAATAACCCAAATTAGTTTATAACCAAAAATTATAATTTTTCAAATTTGTAGTGGGTTTTCCCCTATTCTGTTTTTGGCATTTAGGCCTTGTGGCTGTGTTGCCCACCACTCCTGTTCAGTGCCTTGGGATATTCCAAGTAGGCATGATTTGAAAAAGCCCTGTGTCCTGTGATGTAGGATTAGAATATTTGGTTTACCTGTAAAATGCTTACTTGCAGTACCTTACAGGACACAGGGATCCCTTCCTTCATCTGTGTTCCTCATTGCTTTCTACAGAACTGAGGATTCATGAACTAGTAGGGATTATGTCTAGGGAAAGGGAAGGACTACATATTTTTGGCCAGTGTCCATTCATTTGGACGTGGCAGCATAATTTAAGTAGTTATGAATATTAAGAAGTCACCTAATGTATGCTAACAAAAGTATTTTACAGGTAAATCAAAAATCCTAATTTTTTTTCAAAGGCTCTTGAAGAAGCTTATCGTGTGTTAAAACCAGGAGGAAGGTTCTTATGTCTGGAATTCAGCCAAGTCAATAATCCACTACTAGCAAGGTAACAACTAACTTTACAATACATTGCAGCTTCTTTCAGCTTAATGAAATTTAAACACCTTTTGGACTTTTGAATTTATCTTTAATTTCCAATGCAACTTTCACATTTTATGGGTCTGCTGTATTATATTTCATTTTTGTATTGCATATAAAGATTTGTAGATACTCCTCCTAGTGATTATTTGTGTTTCACTGAATTCAGCCTCCCTTACCAACAGGTAAAATCTCAGCAACGTAAAAGTATAGTTGTTAGTCAGCCCATCTTGACTGATAGACATGCATTGAGAGAGATCAATATGAAGCATTTCTAAGCAAAACCTGCACATATAGTGAGCAATATGTACATTTGTAATCTCAAGCTGTACATGCATACAAAGTTTAAGAAAAAAAAACTTGCAACAAACAGCAATAAAAAAAAATAGTAGTTTCCCCTTTAAAAGTTTATTACTTTCCTTTATAACGTAAAGGGCAGTTACAGTCAGATAGATCAGTGAGGACGTTGGAGGGACGTGTAGTGTGTTGCTCTCGCCCCCTTGACTTGCTGCACCTACTTCATAACTTATTACACCCACTGGTGAATAAAGGAGAAGTATGGCCAAAGCTCTTTTGACCACAGGAATGCACTTGTGCTTTCTTGTGACCCAAAATCAGCCGAAAGCAGGCTAAAGCCCGTTGTCAACTGATGCTACTGAGCTGCTCCAGTCTCTGGATGTATTCAGACAATAATATAGGGCTCCACCTAGCGTGCCACAGAGAGCCTGAGCCAGCCTTTCCTGCACCCTCTACAGCCTGGCGCTCCAGGGAACACTGGAGGGGCAGAACATGGACCGGTGACTGACAGTTACTGCTCTTTGCTCAGAGCAGACTTCTCGAGCTTAGAGCTAGAGGGGGACAGCTTGCAGCATTGCACTGCAAGTATGTATGTTTTTTTTTTCTCTTTTAATTCCACAGTCCTCCATCCTCAGCCCATACTCCACAGCTGTAATCTTCCAGTTCTGTGAAGGTTAATACCTGTGACAGGAACTCAAGAGTGCCGAATATGCACTTGCCCTTTACACCCCGATACTCTATTAGGGATAGGTTTGAAAAAGTTAGGTACTTGAAAATGTAAATCGCCAAAAAAAACTTTCAGCAGAATGACATGTTTAGGGTGCCCATTTATGGCCTGGTCTTTGTAGGCAATGTGCTTTTTTGATCATCGCTTGCAAGGTTCAGACCATGTTCAGATCAGTGAAGAACAACAACCCACTTATCTGTAGAAAACTGAGAATGCTTGTTGGGTTGTGATAATTTCATGTTTTAAAATACAGTGAGCAGTCAGCTAAATTACACATATCAATAGCAAATAACCACACTGGTGTTAAGATCCTTCTGAAAGGAAGAATGACAATAGAAAAAAAAGGTAGAAAGGTCTGCAGTGTATATCTCTGCATAAAACCAGCATTCCCAATAGAATCTAGAATCTCAATTACTACCTATCTTTTTATTCTTGGCAGGCTTTATGATCTATATAGTTTCCAGGTTATACCGGTGCTAGGAGAAGTCATAGCTGGAGACTGGAAATCTTATCAATATTTAGTAGAGAGTATTCGACGCTTCCCTCCGCAGGTAATATTCATAACTGATTGGTGTCACACATTCCTGTCTGCTCCAGTTTTAGGAAATGGTTCTAATTTCTTTTGAACTTGCAGTAAAATCACCAGAAGTTTGTAGATACCAGAATTTAGGTTGCTTTCAGTGTGAGTGTAAAGTTTTTCATATACCTGATCTATAGTATCTTTAAAACAAATATGTCGCACTAAGACAACCAGTATGCTTTAGGGCCGGTTCACACTATGGAAACGCAGTCCAGATGCGTTTCCGCGTGTGTGTTTTAGACGTGTTCCTGTGCGTTTGATTCTTTTTGGCTCATTTTTTTCCCCCTTTCTTTTTCTTCAGTTTAAATAGGGATATGTGCGTTCCGATGCATTTTTTATGCGTTTTACCACATTCCAGTACAGTTCTGTGCAGGAAAAAAGGCAACCTGTTTTTGTTTTTTTTACTGTAACCAGAACACACTGGAACTGCAAGCACTGATGTGAACTATGACACTGATGACCATATAACCTACTTTCTGTATGTTTTGGATGCAGAAAAAAAAGCACACTGAAACACTTGTAGTTGTGAACTGGCCATTAAGGTAGATGAAATGCAAGTGAGCATTAACTGAGATTATATTGGAATCTGAAGAAGTTAGCTTATTTAAGTTTCTGTCCCAAGAAGATGCTAACACTAATGTTCCTAGGGCCCTAGTGACAGTTAAGGAAGCCAAATCAGTATGCCAGACAGTTTGCTAGAATGTTTCTGGATTGTGGGAGGAGATACATGCAATTATGCAGAGGGATATTCCATTCATATAGACATGGATGTCCAATTCTGAATGCGGTGTCTTGCAATGTTTGGATGGGATTTGGAAAGGATGCAAGTGAAACTTGTGAAAAAGTGAAGTTTATGGCCATGTTTTTGGTTGATATGGCTAAACATCCCGATAAAAGCTAAAATTAAAACCCACTTTTTCTGCTACCCTTACATGCAGTCCAGCGCTTTCCCCTGCAGTAATACCTTTTTGCCACTAGATATCCTCTGTGCTCTCAGTTAAATGGTGCCAGATTCCTTCAGCCCACTTTGTGCCTAGGTTCTTGGGGTGACATTATTAAGCCACTCGGACTCAGCAATACTGCATTGATTTGGTGCTTACACATCATTATGTGAGAGATGTTTAGTACAGTAGTAGGGTACACAACTCACCTGTGATGTCATTTGAGTGCAGGTGGGAAGGGAGGAGGTGTTTTATGGCAGTTTACTTAAAGCTGAATTTTATTTATTTATTTTATGTCTGATGGAATATACATAGAAAATGCTAAATTTCTCATTGATTCAGTGATTGATATGTAACTATCTTTTACTTAAGGAGAAATTTAAAGAGATGATTGAAGATGCTGGCTTTTTCAAGGTGAACTATCACAATCTAACATCAGGTGTTGTTGCTGTTCATTCAGGTTTCAAATTATGATACAAAATGCAGGAATCAAAAAACTAACAGAACCACGACACTGTACAAACACAAAAAACTGCTATTGTAATTTATGAAAACATATTTGCTGAATAGAATATGTAACTTATTTTTGTAATAAAATTTGCTGTAAAACTTTTGTACTCTAATAAAATATATGGTCACATGGTATGATATTCCCATGAGAAGTATAATGGGAAATGAAAAACAGCCATGGTAATGGTGCACAGACCAGCTTTATGTGTGGTAGATAGCAGTCCTAAGGAATTTTTATATGCTTAAAAATTTTGGTTGTTGAAATGCCAAAGTGAAAGCAAAGGATCCAGTTTTTGTTCTTAAAGCCTAGTTTCCCTTTTCTACAAAAACTACACTTGTGTATCATCCAGCACTCATTACAGATGATCTCCAGGTTTCCTGTGACTTTAAATAGTTCATTTGGACCAAGCTGGTTCTAATGAACGTGTTCCTTCACTAAGTGCTGCACTGGCTCTAAGCACTGTATGTAGCTTCAGCTGCATGCAGTACACAGTGCTGATTTCCAGCTGTGAGACAGGGACTTCCTGCCTCACCCTAAACAAAACAGAGTTGGTCTGCGTGCCACTTAGCCATTCATAATTTGCTTTGTATTCTGTGAATGAATATAAGATTCCTCTTGGTTGGCTCTTGAGTCAGAAAACATGACGTCCTCAGCAGTGGCGTCCCTATGGTTGGTGTCACCCGATGTGGTAACACGTGATGTCACCCCTTCAGAGAGGAAGAAGCGATGCCGGTGTAGCGGTAAAATGAGTATCCCGGACCCATGAAGATATGTATCCCCTGAAGCAACTGCACGTGTGCCGGTTTCAGGCCAAAGAAGCAGATCTCCCACTTTAGCACAGTGCTGCTACAGTTAAACCCTTACAGGCTGCAAACAGCTGAAGCTGATCCCGCAGATCACTATGGGTTGCAGGATCAGTTAACCCCATATAGGTTGAACTGCAGGATCAGCTTCAGTGGTTTGCAGCCTGTAGGGGTTAACTGTGGCAGCTCTGTGCTAAAGTTGGAGATCGTAAATCGGCTTCTTCGGCATGAAACCGGCACATGCACAGTTGCTTCAGGGGATACATACAGTTGTGTTCACAATAATAGCAGTGTGTTGAAAAAGGTGAATAAAGCTCAAAATCCTTCTAATAGCTTTTATTTCCATACACACAAATGCATTGGGAACACTACACATTCTATTCCAAATCAAAACATGAAGAAAAATATATCAAATTTGTGTTGTTCCTCTAAAAACAATTGAAGAAAAGTGAATATTAGATGGTTCAAAAAAAATAGCAGTGTTTGTATTCTTCTTTACAAACTCAAACATTCACTATATAAACTGAAAAATGTTTGAAGATTTTGCTTTCCTTTTGAATCACTTAATTAATATTTAGTTGTATAAGCACTGTTTCTGAGAACTGCTGTACATCTGTGTTGCATGGAGTCAACCAACTTCTGGCACCTGTGAACAGGTATTCCAGCCCAGGATGATTGGACTACATTCCATAGTTCTTCTCTATTTCTTGGTTTTGCCTCAGAAACTGCATTTTTTATGTCACCCCACAAGTTTTCTATTGGATTAAGATCCGGGGATTGGGCTGGCCACTCCATAACGTCAATCTTGTTGGTCTGGAACCAAGATGTTGCACGTTTACTGGTGTGTTTGGGGTTGTTGTCTAGTTGGAACACCCATTTCAAGGGCATTTCCTCTTCAGCATAAGGCAGCATGACCTCTTCAAGTATTCTGATGTTTTCAAACTGATCCATGATCCCTGGTATGCGATAAATAGGCCCAACACCGTAGTATGAGAAACATCCCCATATCATGATGCTTGCACAACCATGCTTCACTGTCTTCACAGTGTACTGTGGCTTGAATTCAGGGTTTGGGGGTCATCTGACAAACTGTCTCCGGCCACTAGACCCAAAAAGAACAATCCTACTTTCATCAGTCCACAAAATGTTGCGCCATTTCTCTTTAGGCCAGTCGATGTGCTCTTTGGAAAATTGTAACCTCTTCAGCACATGTCTTTTTTCCAACAGTGGGACTTTGCGGGGGCTTCTTGCAGATAGCTTGGCTTCACATAGGCGTCTTCTAATTGTAACAGTACTCACAGGTAACTTTAGACCTTCTTTGATCTTCCTGGAGCTGATTGTTGGCTGAGTCCTTGCCATTTTGGCTATTCTTCTATCCATTCGAATGGTAGTTTTTCGCTTTCTTCCACGTCTTTCAGGTTTTGGTTGCCATTTTAAAGCATTTGCGATCATTTTAGCTGAGCAGCCTATCATTTTCTGCACTTCTTTATATGTTTTCCCCTCTCCAATCAACTTTTTAATCAAGGTACGCTGTTCTTCTGAACAATGTCTGGAACAACCCTTTTTCCTCAGAATTTCAGAGAGAAATGCACTGTAACCAGCATGTACAACATTTGCTGCCTTCCTTCCTTAAATAAGGGCAATAATTGCCACCTGTTTTTCAAAGAATGAATTACCTCACTAATAGAACTCCACACTATTATTTTGAACATGCCCTTTCAATTAGTGATTCAATTACACAGAATCAGCAGCATGCATGTCATGACTGTTGGGTCTGTTGGATTTCTATTACTCTATTACACCTGCTAGTAAATTATTTGCCATGTAGAAATATCATTTCTACCAAAAACAGTGATTGATCAGGTTAGTGATGTCTGACTGCTATTATTTTGAACACAACTGTATCTTCATGGGTCCGGGATACTCATTTTACTGCTACACCGGCAATGCTCCTTTCTCTTTGGAGGGGTGACACCAACCCTAGGGACTTCTCTGCTGAGGACCTCATGCTCTCTGACTCAAGAGCCAATCAAGAGGAATCTTATATTCAGCTGCCACTGTGCCAGGAATCCGGTGTCACCCCAATAACTGACCAGGACCTTCACAGAGCCCAGAAACTCTGCTGGCATCCTGCTCCTGCACCCCCTGTGATGGTGTCACCCAGTGCAGCCCGCACCCCTCTAGAGATGCCATTGGTCCTCAGCCAATCAGTGGAAGCTTTGCATTCATTTACAGAATACAAAGCAGCCTATGAATGGCCGAGTGCCGCACAGAGCGACTCTGTTTTGTTCTGGGTGTGAGTGAAGTCTCTGTCTCACAGCTGGAACCAAGCACTGTGTACTGCATGTAGTTGAAGCAAACTATTTAAAGTCGCAGGAAACCTGGAGATCAGCTTTAAAGTGAAAAGAAGCAGCTCTGGCTGCTATATGTCTCTCCAACACTGTCCAGTGCACCACTTCTGTTCTATCACAAGATTTCTTTGGTCTTTCGAGTTGAATGATGCCCAGGGTCTCTCTAGAGTGATGGTCAGTGGGAAGAATGCTCCTTACATTTGTGGTCATTGGGAAGATGCATATAGATAAAAAGATAAATGGTGTCAGTGGGAACTTATCTGAGAGGCAGAAATTGCTCATTGCTTAAGGAACCCCTAGCAACCTCTGGAGGAACCCTGGTTGAGAAACCCTGCTCTAGGTCATCTGTTAAGCTGGCCGTATGTTATACAATTTTCTTGTTCAATTTCCTTTAGATTTGCCTTCAGCTATGCAGTGCAAGGGTCTGCCTGATGGCATACAAATTGAATGTGTTTAAGAAAATTGAATAATGTATGGCCATCTTTAGCTTGGAGAAGGGAGGGAGGGGTAGAGGAGTGCCTTGCCACCCTAGGCTAGGATGCACATAGTGTGGAGAGGAACAGCTTTAGTCCCTGCATGCAAGGGGGGTGGCTCCATAGAATATTGCAGGAGAAAAGAGCCACCCTGAAATAGGGGAAATAGCAGTCATGGCACCAGCTTACACTGGAACATAGGCAAAGATTAAGGGCCAGTTCACACTACAAAAATGCACCGCAGATGCATTCTGGATACGTTGTTGCTTACAGTTCATACCACGCACAATTATGGTGCAGTTGTGATGCAATTTGCTATGTTCCAGTATGGTTCTGTGCAGAAAAAATGCAGCATGTTCTACTATTTTTTTCTGTACTGGAAACTGACTGCACTGGTGTGAACCAGGGCCATTGGAATACATGGAAAACACTGTGCATTCATTTTTGATGCAGAAAAAAAGCGCACTGAACTGCATCTAGTATGAGCTAACCCTAAGGACCAGTTCACACAAAAACGCACTCTGGATACATTTTTGCTTACAGTTCACACCACATGCAGTTCCGGTGCAGTTTTGATGCAAGTTTGCTATGTTCCAGTATGGTTCTGTGCAGAAAAATGCAGCAGGTTTTTTTTTTTTTTTTCTGCATCGGAAACTGACTGCACTGGTGTGAACTAGGGCCATTGGAATAAATGGAAAACAATGTGCATGCATATTTGATGCAGAAAAAAAGCGCACTGACCTGCATCTAGTGTGAACTAGCTATAAAAGATAAGCTGCATATCAGTAGGTGAAAAAATCAGCTTCTAAACTTTTGCAAAAGAATAAAAATTATTGAAAAGAAATCAGCTTCGGAAGGTGATTAAAATGGAGGTTTAATATCACTGTAGGTCATAATAAATAAAGACAGCCTTATTTAACAAACAGCATTTTGCATTGCCATATTGTTAATTAACAAATTCTTGGAACAAGCAACATATTGAATGGAAAACTTGCATTTTTAGTATCTAGTGGAAACATGGCTTATTGGCAAATACCCTCAACCAAGTACTTGCTGAGTCTTGTGAGATTTGCCATTCCCTCTGAGAGCTTTTGATCAGACCGTATTGCCTTTCTTTTCTGAATAGTGGATAACAAAATTGCTTGTTTTATTTGCTCAGATATATAAAATTCTGTATGTATTGTTCACTGACCTATAGGTTACAGACCTTTCCTCAAAATTCCAGGTAGGGAGGCTAAATGATTAAAATTCAAATGTGTAGCCGATTCCTATAAACCTACATATGTGAGCTTCAATCCACATCGCATATGTGTGAATCGGTAAGAGGACTGCAGTCATTTGTTCGAAAAACCAAATTATTTCTTTTCCCACATCCACAGCCAAAAAGCAGCATTGACATGCTTCTGGATATGTGTTTATCAGGATTTTGGCATTACAGAACTGATTTTCAGAATTAAATGTTTTATCTGATTTTAAAATGCAATATCGCTCTCATTTTGAGTATAATTCTTTATAACCCAAGGCCTTTCTAAGCAAAACATTTATCACTTTAGCTTTAAAAATGTATTTTTTAATATTGATGATAGCAAATTATCAAATATGTCAACTACAGTGTGTGCATACTGTACAGTCCAAAGCAGTAATCAGAAGGATCCAGTTATTTGTATTAAATCATGTTCCTTTGACCACCTGCTGTGTGGGAATATTGGACACTGACCAAGACAGAATTGGCCAACATGTACTGTTAGCTGGCAGACAAGCAACAAATAACCCAAATCATTTTCCTATGATAGAATGTTTCCTTGCTCTAAATCTCAGTATGTAAATTATTTTAGATCTATAAAACAACTAGCCCATGTGCATGTAGGTATTCTATTGTATTGCCTAATTTTTTTAAGATGTGAGAATGGCATTGTCATAATTTAAAAAAACCTGTCAATTGCAAGTCCCAGCAGTCTGCATACATGAACTGCAAACCTTACTTCTGTAGATGTCCAATGCTGCAGATACATCTGTATGGTTTTTGTTGAGGTTAGACATTGCATTGTACATTTCTATTCAGTCCTGTTTAAAAAGTTGCAGCACACAGGAAGCCCATGTCTTGAAATGTGTCTTCAGTGCTCTCCAGCTATTCAATTCTGGACGGGTCAAATACCTGCTCTCTTCACAATGGTTCCATCCAGGTACATCCTGAAGCAGTATACAAGTGGGCAAGAGGAAAAACAGCAGGCATCGGGAGCTGCTATTCACATTCCCACTGTGTAGAGTACCTGCAATGTGGTGATTGAATACACATGTGTATATATAATGTTGTAAGTGACCCTGTGGTGGTACTGATAATTCAGTGAAAAAAAAAATCTTTTCACAATTCTGTTTTGTAGGGCAGTAGGTGAGCATTGTAACCCTGAAAAGATGTCAAGGTTTTTTTTTTTTTCCCATAGTTATTAGGATTATAGGGTACATGTACATCAACACACATACATGTAGCACGTCTCCTCATAGTGCAGCAGGTAAAAATTTACATCTCAACGTCTGGGCCTTGGGGTATGGTAGGGCAGAGAGCCAGTCACTTTCCTAGGAGAGAGGGTTTAGGGGTGCAGAACACCCAAAAATAGGACAGGTATTCTGAAGTAGTAAAAGGCCCTTTGTAAGCATGAGAGTGGGTTGCTTTTTCTGACAGACACCTGCATCAACTTGAGGCAAGCAGAGCAAAATGTAGGCTCCCCTCTAAGTGTGAAAACTGAGCAGTCAGACATCGTTGATTGCTCAGTTCTGACAGCTCGAGAGGAGATCCTCAGCGGGGACATGTACACTGATGATCAGAGTGCTCTGATGATCTGTGTAGCCCCAGCAGTGCCACCTGTCAGTGTCTATCAGTGCTCATCCATGCCACCTGCCAGTGCACATCAATGCCACAGATCAGTGCCCATCTGAGCTGCCTTTCAGTGTCACCCATCAATGCCACCTATCAGTACCGTATGAGTGCTGCCTTTCAGTGCCCAGTGATGCCTGTCAATACTTATCAGTGCCCATCACTGCAGCCTCATTAGCACACAAGTGAAGGAAAAAAAAATCACTTATTTACAAAGTTTTATAACAAAAACTACAAATTTTTTTTCCCCCAAACATTTTCAGTG
The DNA here is from genome assembly GCF_062004578.1 of Staurois parvus. Lineage (NCBI taxonomy): Eukaryota > Metazoa > Chordata > Amphibia > Anura > Ranidae > Staurois > Staurois parvus. Next base: position 7,656,091 of record NW_028318500.1, on the reverse strand, counting down.
GTTTTTGAAAAAAAAAAACAAAAAAAACAAAAACCACCCAGGAGGTGATTAAATACCAAAATAAAGCTATCAAAAAAAAATTCATATTAGTGTTGCATGACCACACAATTGTCATTCAACGTGTGACAGCGCTGGAAATTGGCCAGGGCAGGAATGGAGTATAAGTGCCCTGTAGGCTAGTGGTTAATTAATAAATTCATCCTTTAAAAGAATATCTCCAAGAAAATATTTTATTTAACAGTGTTGCCTTATGTCTCCAACCCCCTTTTTCCTTGGGATGGGGGGTGTCAACCTCAACCCACCTGAATTAGAAAGCCTCTCATTCATAATACTTCACCTGGACCCATCACATTTGTAATATCTGCTGCAATCTGACAGCTAGTCCCAACATTGATACACCCAGCAGATACAAAGCTATACCCTTCACACACACACACACACACACTTGATATTAAACTATACAATAGGACTGCTTAGTGAAGATGACCATGAATACTTTTTTTTTTTAATACACAAACTTCATCTTTCATTTGATTCAGTTGAATGATGTAGCACAAGCATGACACAGGTTTGTAAAAAGAAACATTTAATGTTAGAAAAACCATAGAAAATAAATAGTTTCTTTTTTCCCTCACAAACTTTTATAACCAATAAAGGAGCGAGAACATACACAAGATTAATCTCAGTAACAAAAGATACAGAGGGGTAGCATGGAAAGAAGTTGTTCCCATCAGTCATTACACTTTCAACTGTTTACATAGTCCATTTATTTCAGGCATTTAACCTGATTTAAACAACAGAATTGCAACTTGGCCCAGGTAGAAATAAATGAAATGCTTGGTCTCGTGTGTGACGTAGCTGCCAAAGTTTCTGCCCACAATGCAGTGCCATGTAGGGTTATATTTCTTGTCAAATTCCTAGAAGAAAAAACTTTGGGTCAATACATGCCGCTGAGAATTCACATATATAAAACACGTTAAAAAAAAACCTAACTCATATCAAAAATTAGCATTATGCTGCCAAATGAGAGCAAGAAAACAACAATTTAGTTTGTTATAGGTTAGTAGTGCAGTACATGCACCACTTTCAGTAATCTGTAATACCAATGTGCGGTGCAGCAGCCAAAACATCTAGCATTAAAAATTGATGCAACGCTAGATGGTTGCCAAATCACACTGCACCCCAGGCCTGTGTACAGATTCATAAAGAAATTAAAGTAAACCTTTCAGAATAGGAGGTTAAACAGTATGTGCGTAAAGCATTCATCACCAGTTTTAAACTGCCTGTGCTTGTAAGGAGTTTACCAACTGTAGGCCAGATTCTGTGGAAGAGCCCAATATTCAGGTCTTGTGTGTACCAGCCTTTAGGGTTGTCCTCACATTATATAGTTTTGTTGCAAGCATTGTACAAAGTTTTTTTTGTTTGTTTTAAAGTTTATACAGGCTACAAAAGTAGACTAGAGTTGTCACTAGCCATCAGAAAGGAGCCAATCAGGAAGGGACAGAATGAAATGACCATCAGATTTCTGGCTGCCCCAAGCTCCATATACAGCACCTCATCTTAGAATTAGCAAGGCACTTTGAGCAAAGTGTGAATGTAGGTACATCCCAATACCCACCCTATCGTGCCATCAGTGGTTGAATTTGGCTGAGGAGGGCCCCGTGTGTTAAACAGTGTGCAGGTTTCAAATAGACTGACCTCCCAGTATGCCCAAAAGCCCACCACAAACCCTAGTGAAGTGATCAGCCATGTCCTGCCCAAGATCCAGGATGTCCCAGATGATGTTTGCTCCAGTCATCAGCAGCGGCCTCCCTTTCATGTTACCACTCCACCACATGTGCAGTGTGATCTACCCTACATCAGCAGCTGCATCACAGAAGCCAGCATCTAACGTTTGTAGAGTCAGGACTCGGTCGATCCATGTCCGTGGGAGTTTTTGTGGAAGGCTATGGGGATATCAGTCACGTCAAGTGGTTGTAAAGGATTTTTATTTTATTAAAATATTGAACATATTACAGTTACCTGCTCTGTGCAAAAGTGTTGCATGAAGCAGCCCCAAATTTCCGCTTCTGGAATTCCCCACTGGCTACTCTTGTGTGTGCCCCTATAGCAATTGGCTTGTTATGGGGGCACATGTGGGCTCACTCGCTCATGAACTGGGCTGCATGTATCCATAGACAGCATGGCTCTGCCCCACTCCCTCACAGGATCTGATAGCTCCTTGTGCTGTCTATGTCCTGTGAGGAGAGAACACAAACTAGCACTGCTGCAGCGCTGACGATAGGACTTAAGTATTAAGGCCTGGTTCACACCTATGCATGTTGCAATCCGCTGCAGGAAAAAAAAAAAAAAAAAAAGTCTGACTCTTTATAAAAACGCATGATGAAAATGCATAGATGTGAACATGTCCCATTGGAAGACATGTTAAATGGACTGTAGTGCTTTTCTGCAAAATGCACTAAAAAAGTGTGAGCCAGGCCATAGGGAGGTGAGGGGGCAATACAATGCATTAGGGTAAAAAAATGTCTCGGGTTTAGGAGGACAAGTTCATCTTTTGACCAAAAATAAATGCACTCTATTTTTTGTTGCAGGAGTCTGTAAAGCATTGCACCGGGGATCAGATCACTGGTGCCATGCAGGTCTCCTGCAGACCCGTCAGTTTATCTGCTTGCCTATATGGGATTTATGGGCAAGCAGATCTGACAGGAAGATTCAATGAACTAGCACGGTGGTGCCGTGGTAGTTCATTGAAAACTACAAGCTGACTGACACTAAGGATCTCATGACTTTGTTTTTAAAAAAGGGACAGCTAGTACAGGGAACTTCTCCCCGAACTTCTGTTGATGGGGGGGTTAGTAGTGGGCACACAACATTTTCCTAAAGGTGAACTTCTCCTTTAAGGCACTGGGTGTCAAACTGGCGGCCCTCCAGCTGTTGCCAAACTACAAGTCCCATGAGGCATTGCAAGATTGAGTTACAAGCATAACTCTCATAGGCAGAGGCATGATGGGACTTGTAGTTTCACAACAGCTGGAGGGCCGCCAGTTTGACACCCCTGCTTTAAAAGGTATTAAACCAAGGACACCATTAGAAAAATGCATTTGGGCAACTAGAACGCATGGTGCATGTTAGTAGAAAGGTGAACTTGGCCTTTAAGCGCTGGTTCACACCGGTTGTCACGTGACTTGTCGCATTCTATCGGCAATGAAACTGGTCAAATCGGTGTGACTCCCGACTTTGTGATGCCGCAATGATTGGGGGGGGGGGGAATTCTTGCACGATTAATTGCGATTTCAGGTGTGACTTCAAGTCGCAGATGTCTGCCAAGTTGCATTGGCATGCAGCTTTGAAACCGTGTGAGATTTAAACATTGGATCCAGTGTGCACAAGGGCTAAGACTAGCAGTAAAAAAAAAAAAAAAAAAAAATCGTGGACAACATGCGTCCTTGGATAAATTCAATTACTCTGAGGAAGGGAGTTTGACTCCCGAAACACGTTAGCACTTTATCCGAGGACGCATGCTGTCCACGATTGGCACCTTTGACTTAGTCTGTTTTTATGACGTTTATGGCTTGTGAGTACGTTTTTGCTTTTTAATAAACTTTTGGTTTTTGTGTCAATGCATGAGGAGAGTGTGCCGTTTTTTTTTTCTGCTAGTATCAATATTCCCCAATCAAAGGTGGCACCTCAGCAAGTGCACCATTCCATTTTGAGTGCAGCAAGAGAGATTTGAGATGCTGGCTTCTGGTTACTATAAGGGCTAATGCAGACCATACATGGTTTGAATTCTGAACGATTTTTCGTCCAAAAATCAAAACGTCGTTCGTTCTGTAATCCGATGGTGCCACCAATAATTACGAAAATCGGTCGTTTTTTCCACAAATTTTACAGAATGCCCGATAAACTAAATGTGGAGGAACCACGAAAGTCGGCCGCTACAATTGCCCCACTAACAGAGCAAAAATCGGCCGATTATTCTTAGGTCCGATTTTCGTATAAAAATCGTTTGGAATTCAAACCATGTATGGCTTGCATAAGACTAGGTTAATCCCTTCAAACAATCTGCCAGTGTATGGTAAATATAGAGACATGTTCCCCAGGGAGAAATGTTGAGCAGCCACAAAGCTTGGATACACATGAAACTACTGTATGTATCTTGGTTGTCGTGGGTTTATACTGCATCAAGTATGACGCAAAGCTATTGAATACACAATGCTGCAAGTTACGTGTAGTAAACTGAAAGAACTTCCCCTGCCATAGATTACAATATGAAGTGCGTTGTACAAATGCCCAGAAGTATGCCCCCCCTTCCAGAAGAGTTGTCCCTGTCTGAAACCATGCAGGCTGCGGTGCCACCTTCCAGCAGATTCAGTTACATTGTGTGAACAGGTAGGGAAGGCAGCCTGCTAGACTGGGAAATGTGATCGGAGAAAGTGCCTGTGGCAGGGTCAGCTTTTCTCGTGCTCCTCAGTCAGGCAGTTGAGTAGACAGCTCACCTTCTTGATATGGGCAGCGATGTCCTTCTCGATGTTGTACTTCTCCAGGGCTTGGGTGGCACACTCCACCGCATCCTGCTGCATCTCCTCCGACATGTCGGCATTCTTAATGACCGCTTTCCTCTCAGTCATGGTGGCCTGTGAACACACACACGGATTATCTGGGGTGGGGGGGGATTCCACAAGACTTGGGCTCCCCCTTTTCTCCTTCACAACTCCCTGACACCCCCATAAAATACAATCAGCTCTGGATAAAGCAGGATCATGTTGAGCCCCCTAAAGCCCACCTCTGCCCTCAGGAGCATTACCTCCCTATATATTAATAGAGAGCGCTACAGTTCCCACCTGGGAAAAACGTGGCTTACAGCTGCCCCAGCTTTCCAGAAGTTTCCTCTCACTGCGAACCCATGACCGACCCCTATGCAGTACATGCCCCAGTCAGCATTCCCCATCTCCTAGGCTGGGCTCCGGCTCGCTATACTCACAGTATTCCAAGTTCTCTCTCAGCAGTCACCGCGTTGTCTCTCACACTGCCGCTTGGCGCCTTGGGGCAGCTCTATTACTTACTTCCACGCTTTCCCACGCGGCATCTGATTGGCCAGAAGCTCACCCACACGTTCAGTCATTGGCTTCCCCGTTCGAGCTCTTCTGGCTCTTTCTTTAGCGTTTTGTTTCATCCCATAATGCGCCGCGGTCTGGGCGTCTGTTTCTATAGAAACAAGTTCTGCGACGGGCTGTCTCATGCCCCAGGCGGCGTCTCCTTGGGAACGGAGCTTCTTCTAAGGAGGGGTGCGGGCCAGGTGGTGTCGCTGGGTTACTCAGGTAAACGCTAACAAGGGCTGAACGATGATACTTGTTATTGTCACAACTTGAGAGGCTCGTTTAGCGCCCCATTAAAGTGTTACTAAACCCAGGACCCTGCATTCACTCTCTCTGGTCCCACACAGTACACACGACATGGAAGTGCAATTATTTTAGTAAATATGAACTTTTAAATACATTTTCTCATCAGCAGTTAGAGCAGTCTTGTGACTTCTATGTGTTCAGCAGAGCACTGGTTAAATCTTGGAGTTTTCATTTTGTTCTAGGAGGATGCAGAACCCCTGAACTCTGGACAGTGCTGATTGGTCCTGTGCTGATCACATGCACTCTCCCAAGAAAAAAAAAACCTTTCTAGCAATTCACACCTAACTGAGCATGTTCAGAGTGACTCCATACTGATATGTCTTATCAGGAGATAAGACGGGACACTGAATGTAGGGGGGGATCAGAGAAGACAGGATAAAACAGCCTTGTTACACATTGCAGAGAATTAATCCCTTAGGTTCCACAGTCAGTATAACAAGCATGCTTTACTGCATATACAGACTGATTTTACTGTTCTGGGTTTAGTAACACTTTAAGTTCATTCGTCACTTACTGCACTGGCTCATGCACACTATATTGCCAAAAGTATTGGGACACCCCTCCAGATCATTGGACTCAGATATTCCAATCACTTCCATGGCCACGGGTGTATACAATCAAGCACCTAGGCATGCAGACTGCTTCTACAAACATTTCAGTGAAAGAATGGATCGCTCTCAGGAGCTCAGTGAATTCAAGCGTGGTACTGTGATAGGTTGCCACCTGTGCAATAAGTCCATCCGTGAAACTTTCTTGCTAATAAATATTCCATGGTCAACTGTTAGTGGTATTATAACAAAGTGGAAGTAACTGGGAACAACAGTAACTCAGCCACGAAGTGGTAGGCCATGTAAAATGACAGAGAGGGGTCAGTGCATGCTGAAGCGCACCGTGTGCAGAAGTCACCAATTGTCTGCAGAGTCAATAGCTAAAGACCTCCAAGCTTCATGTGGCCTTCAGATTAACACAAAAACAGTGCGTAGAGAACTTCATGGAATGGGTTTCCATGGCCGAGCAGCTGCATCCAAGCCTTACATCACCAAGTGCAATGCAAAGCGTCAGATGCAATGGTGTAAAGCACGCTGCCACTGGACTCTAGAGCAATGGAGACGTGTTTCCTGGAGTGATGAATCACACTTCTCTGTCTGGCAATCCGATGGACGTGTCTAGGTTTGGCGGTTGTCAGGAGAACGGTACTTGCCTGACTGCATTGTGCCAAGTGTAAAGTTTGGTGGAGGGGGGATTATGGTGTGGGGTTGTTTTTCAGGGGTTGGGCTTGGCCCCTTAGTTCCAGTGAAGGGAACTCTTAAGGCATCAGCATACCAAGATATTTTGGACAATTTCATGCTCCCAACTTTGTGGGAACAGTTTGGAGATGGCCCCTTCCTCTTCCAACATGACTGCACACCAATGTACAAAGCAAGGTCCATAAAGACATGGATGAGCGAGTTTGGGGTTTAGTAACTTGACTGAACTGCACAGAGTCCTGACCTCAACCTGATAGAACACCTTCGGGATGAATTAGAGCAGAAACTGTGAGCCAGGCCTTCTCATCCAACATCAGTGCCTGACCTCACAAATGTGCTTCTGGAAGAATGGTCAAACATTCCCATAGACACACTCCTAAACCTTGTGGACAGCCTTCCCAGAAGAGTTGAAGCTGTTATAGCTTCCAGCGGGGGGGCCAACTCAATATTGAACCCTACGGGCTAAGACTGGGATGCCATTAAAGTTCATGTTTGTGTAAAGGCAGGCCGACCAATACTTTGGGCAATATAGTGTATATTATATAGATCAATTACTAACCTTAGTCGTATTTGTTTGCATTTCAGTTGCCACATACAGGAACTTTTCTTTCAAAAAGTACAGTACATCAGTGTGCTATATGCCAGCTTTGTAACCATTCGAGCTCCCGAAGATTTTACTCCTTTCCAGGGGCGGACTGACAACTCATGGGGCCCCCGGGCAATAGGGGATCATGGGGCCCCTGTGTCCTTGCCCACACTCAAAAAAGCCTATAAAAAAGGTACCAGGGGCATTTCATGGGGCCCCCTACTGACCCTGGGCCCTTGGGCAGTGCCAGAGTGCTCGAATGGTCAGTCCGCCCCTGCTCCTTTCATGACCAGGTCATTTCTTGCAGTTCAGCACTGCACTATTTTAACTGATGATTGTGCAGTCATGCAGTACTGTACGTAAACAAAATTTATAGCATTTGTTTCACACAAATAGAGCTTTTTTTTGGTGGTATTTGATCACTACTAAATTTTGCGATATAAATGAAAAAGATCCAAAAAAAAAAACCCCAATATTTTCTTTCTGCTATAAAACATATCCAATAAAAAATTTTAAAAATCAAATTTCTTCATAAATTTAGGCCAAAATGTATTCTACTACATGGCTTTGGTAAAAAATCCCAATAAGCGTATATTATTTGGTTTGGGTGAATGTTAATGTCTACAAACTATTGTATAAATACTGTAATTTTTATTTATTTTTGTACTAGTAATGGCAGCAATCAGCGACTTATAGTGTGACTGTGAGTATGGTGGGCAATCTGACTGATGCTTTTTGGGAACTAACTGCCACTGACATCTCCAGTGCCACTAATACAGTGATCAGTGCTAATAATACACACTGACACTGTATTATTGACCCTGACTGGTAAGGGGTTAACATCTATGGGCAATCAAAGGGTTAACCATGTGCCTAAGAATGTGTTAAGTGTTTACTGTGTGCTGATTTTACTAAAGGATGTGCCGTTTCTTATTCCCTGCTTTGCAGGGACATAAAAGCCAGCACATCATTCACAGAGCTCTGTCCTGTCATCCGCTCTGCTTTACCAGTGATTTATGGCCTGGACACGCTGATCAGCTTGTGCTATAACGAATCACGTGTGTGCACCTACTACCCGGAAGAGCCGGATCACATATCAGATACATGATCCAGCACAGAGTGACCACCCTGCAGCAGTATATCTGCGTAGGGAGGTCTGCAAGCAGCTAGACTGTAGTAGGCAGTAGGTGGTGCCTAAATTTTAAAGTAAAACTATGGGCCAAGTAAAGGTGACACATAAAATGCAGTCTGTCAGTAGCGTGAACACAGGCCATACACTGGTCAATATTCAATCTGTGGGTCCTTGTCAGCATCCAAACCCCCCCACCCAACCCCCACTCTGCTGTTGTTTTTCAATTACCTTTTGTTTCAGGCAAACAATGAACACAAGAAGACCTGTATAGCCAACTTTAGCTATAGCTATAGCTTTGTGATCCCCATGCATTGCACTGTTCACTTTTTTCTTTTAAACAAACTTTATTGAAAAGTCACTTATTTTTCAGCACACACCACCTCAATGTAGTAGGGTGAATCAGCCACACTGGAGACAAGTCATTTTGGCTGGAATAGCCGCCCAACGCAGTCTCACTGCAGCTGGTGTGAATGTATCCTTATGCAGGCCATAGATGGGTTGAAAACCGGCCGTTATAAAAAAAAAAACCAAACAAAAATCGGTCGTTCAATAGGCCGACGTTACCACCAACGGTGAAAAAAAAAAAAAAAATCGGCCGATTTTCGTCCCGCCTACGGATGGCATTTAATTACTTCTGTCCCTTGCAGAGAGCTCCGCTATTATATTTGACATGATAAAGTCTTGTGGTTGCAAGAATGTATCCATTTGTATCCATTTTGGATACAGATGTTTTTATTCGGATACAAATAGATACATTGATGCAACCGCAAGACTTTTTCATGTCAAATATAATAGCAGACTGGAATTCTTATTCTTTTCTTCTACTTCTTTTTCTTCTTCTTCTTTTTCTTCTTCTTCTTGCAGGTCACTGCTCATGCGCAGATTTTTTATCGGTAAAACGATCGGCCAATATGCCTATTATTGCTGGGAAAATCGGCCGATCGGCAAAATTGGCCAATTTTTTTCCAACTTTACCGATAAAAAAGTGCCAAAACCCCGAAAAATGGCCAACCAATTAACCCACGAACGGTGCGAAAATCGGCCGATTTTTTTTTCGGCCGAAAAATCGGCCGATTTTCGACCCATCTATGGCCTGCATTAGTCTTCCTAGTAGGCCCACCTTGTAACAACATGCTATCCTTTACAGTTAAGGAAGCTACTATCTTAGCCTCTGTTTGATCTGTCATATGATGGCTTGACAGTTGAGTTGTAAGCTGATATAAGCACACTGGCAACTGTGACAGTTATTATTCATGATTTGAATGTAACTGCTTTGGGAAATCGTTAAATCAGAACTAAACCCTCCTATCCTTTTCAGCCAAGGAGGCTGCCATCTTAGCCTCTGTTTGATGTGCAAGGGTCATGATGCTGCTCATGTGACACCAGCCATTTGACGGTTTGACACTTTGGTTGAGAACACAAGCAAATGTGACAGTTAGCATTCCAGCATACTGAGAATGTAACTGTTTTTGGAAATCGGTAAATAAATGGGTTCAGCTTTAACAGTCCAAGCTGTCCAGCAAAAGTAGGTTGGCATGATGAGACTTGTAGTTCTGCAACAGCTGGAGGGCCATAGGTTTCCAAACCTCTGGTTTAGAGGGGTTGAGACAAACTATTTAAAGCGGAACTCAATTCATAGATTAGATTTCTCTCCCAAAACAGTTACATCCATAGCATGTCATAAATAATAACTGTTACAGTTACTTGTGTGCTTATGTTCCCTCTCAACAGAACTATCAAGTCATCAAATGGCTGGTGTCATAACTGATCACATGCACAGCACTATGGCAGCTGCAGAGCACACAGAAGCTCAGCCTAGGTTCACGCTTCTTCGGTTTTCAGTGCGTTTCCCAGTTTGCAGAAATGTACTACAGTCCATTTAACTCGATTTCCTATGCATGTAGTTGAGCCAGTGCAAATTTTTTAAAGGGTCAGGGACTTCTTTTCCCGCATCAAATTGTGTTTTTGGTGACTTCAATAGAATTGCACCAAAAAGCAAGTGTTGCATTTTTGATGTGTTCCTTTATACATTTTGCGTTTTTGGCTGTGTGTGACTGTAAGCTGGTTAATAAGGAGTGGGTGGTCACCTGCTCCTTAACAACCCGCTTAAAATGACACACAGTCCAAAATGCAACATGCATAAAGAAACACAGTAAAAACGGGTGTAAAAAAATGCAAAATGCACCCGGAAAATACATCAACCACAATCTGCATAGATTTGAACCTAAGATAGCAGCTTCCTTGGCTGTAGAGGAAAAGAGGGTTTAATTTTTCTTAAACACTGACAGGAATGCTTACAATGATCAGCTTTTATTCATGTGTGTAAAACCCCTATCCTAAAAGGAAAAAAAAAACAATCTTGCTGTAACTGCTTAAAAAGTGTTGATTGGAGTTAGGGTTTAATGTGTTAGTCACTTATGGGAAGGCCATCCAAATCTGCTAGTTCATCTGACACTACCCACTCCACAGACACGGTGCAAGGGTGGCCACGTTGATCCTTCTTAAATACAGCGGAGAAGTGAGAGTAGCCATCCTAAGACAGGAAGTGCATTACTGGCTGGTTCACTGGGTGAAAATAAAGGAAAAAAATCCCGAAGAAAGAAAAACTAATGCAGTAATACAACATCCTAGGATTACTATACTATAATATATTATTTATTTTGTTTAGATATGCTTTAAAGCGGAGTTCCAGCCGATTTTGTGTTTATTAAAAGTCAGCAGCTAGAAAACTGTAGCTGCTGACTTTTAATAAACACACACTTACCTGTCCCAGGGTGCAGCGATGTACTCACCCACATGAAAGAAAAATATATTTGAAATATAATTTTAAAATATTCTTCTCATACATATTGCCGTATATTTGAAATGATACAATTTTGGCCATATTCAATATATATTTAAATAAATATTATATATATATATATATATATATATATATATATATATATATATTTAAAAATACATTTCAAATATACTGTATGTCTTTAAAAATACAAATCTACATTTTTGGAATGCATTTACAAATATATGTAACAAATATATGTTAAAATTACTTTTTAATATGTTAAAAAAAATCTGAAGAATATATTTAAAAAAATATATTTTTTAAACTTATTTTTTTTAAATATAGTCTTCAGATTTTTTTAACATATAAAAAAGTCATTTTAACATATATTTTTACATATATTTGTAAATGCATTTCAAAAATGTAGATTTGTACTTTGAAAGACATACAGTATATTTGAAATTTATTTTTAAAAATATTTTTCAGATATTTTGTAATAAAAACGCATTTCAACATGCAGTGTATATATATATATATATATATATATATATATATATATATATATATATTGAATATGGCCAAAATTGCAGCCTTTCAAATATATGGCAATATATTTGGGAAGAATATTTTTAAAATATATTTCAAGTACATTTTTCTTCCATATGGGCACACGCGCCGCTCCTTCTCTTCTTCTGTCCTCCATGGCACCGGCATTTCTACTGCTTGCAGCTTCACAGCCTGGTGCCCACTGCAAATGCGCAAGTCGTGCTGTTCCTCCTGATTGGTCAGGCAGTCTCCTGGGACCTGTGAAAGTTCCCAGGAGACTGCAGGAGCAAGGAGGGGGCCGAACGTCCGGGTCACTTCGCCGTGGTGAACTAAGCCAGAAGTGGGAGCGGGTACCTGTCAAAACCATGTACCTGCTCCCCCAAAAGTTGCAAAACATGGAGGGGACAGGGGGAGGAGGTAAATAAGTGGAGCTTCTGCTTTTGAGTGGAATTCCACTTTAAGCAACAACAGTGAACATTCACATGACATTTATTTACAGCAATGATGTGAACTTTGGTGTTGTACTGTGCATTTATAAATACAAACAGAGCAGAAAAAAAAAATCAAACTGGCCAGTTCAACTTTTGTCTGAAGAGTTTTGTTAAGGATGTCAGTGGTGCCCAGCAGACTGTCCATTTGTCCATTCTAAATAGAAGTAGAAGGGGTTAGTAAACTCTATTGGAATGCCAGAGATACTTGCTAGACAAATGGCTACTATATGCTACAGTAAATGTCATAATTGTTAAGGATATTCAAATTTAACTCAGGGGTTAACTGCTAGAATAACTGAAATGGTGCTTTCTTATGCAAATACAGATTCCAGGGTTTCAAAATCAAACAACTCATGGCAACTCCAATCATGTCTCACTACTGGACAATCTGCATAGTGTTAGAGCAATAGTAAAGGGTGGGAGCTGAAGTTGGTACTTGCAGAGTGGTATCACGGGTGTCAGCATATGCAAAACACCTCTGCATATATTTCCTTTATATTTAAAGAGATATTAAACCCAAAAGTAACCATTTATCATATTGCAGCTTACCGATTGTTAGATGTGATGTCTGCATTAATTTTCTTTTTTTAGGATTTCTTACTTTTATATTCATCTGGTGATCCAGCCAGCAAGTCTGTTGATTTTCAAAAGCACAAGCTCTCCAGCAGAATGTATCAGTTTACATGGATGGGACAAGCGATTTAAAATTGGCAGGTGCGCTTAAAATGATCAGCTTTTATTTATTCATGTAAAATCTTTATCCCAAAAGTGAAAAAAAACGTTTGCTGTAACTGCTAATAAAGTGTGAGCTGGAGTTTAGCTTCAATTTGGTCTTTTAAATCTGCTAGTACATTTAAAACTCCCCCCCCCCACCCAAACTGACAATGCTGCTGTTGTCTCCTGTGCTTATTCATCCAGAGTTGTGTCTCACTTAGGCTGGCCATACACTATACAATTTTCTGCCCATTTTCCTTTAGATTTACCTTCAACTATGTAGTGCAAGGGCCTGCCTAATTGGATACAATTGAAAGTGTTGTTTAGGTTTGACCTCATATTATATGGTTTTTGGTAAATCTAAAGCAAAATTCTCAAGAAAATTGTATAATGTATGGCCCACCTTAGTCCTCATGCACACTGGACGTTTTTACAGCAGCTGTTTTTGGCTTTTGGTGTTTTTTCTACAGCCAGTAAACTCCCCAGCATGTTATCCTATGTGTCCATGCACACATAGACTGTAATCAGCATTTTTTGGCAGGGGCGTTTTTTGGCTGGAAAAAAACCCTGAGAACTAGTGGGTTTCTAGAGGAGTTTTTTAGCTGTAAAAATACTAAACTGCTGAAAAATGTGGAAATACATGGCAAACCTGTGTTTTTGGACTTTTTTTGAGCAAAAAAAAAATTTTTTTGGTAAAAAAAATACTAAAAAGCGCAAATGCGAAAAAACGCTAATGCAAAAATGCTGAAAAACTCACATTTTTAATGTGACTTTACACAGCTAACATTACCAGCATTATTAAAACGCCCCCTTTGCATGAAGCCTAATACCGGAGATGTGTTACTGACCAGATCAGTAGGTGAAAACAGAGGGACAGAAGCCTAAAAAAAAAAAGAAAACAAATGCATCTACCACACCTAACGACTGGTAAGCTGCAATATACTACATTTTGGTGTTGGGTTTAACACAGCTTTAACCCATTAAAATTTACACTAACAATAGAATCATCTAATTTATGAGTAGAGAGAAAACATAATTACTATAGAAACAGGAAACGTAGAAGCAATATCAGAAGGAGAATAATGCTAATGAAAACAGTTATAAACAATTCAGCTTATCTGTTTTGATACAGTTATTAATTTTACAAAAGATAATAAACATACACGTACTTGGCTTTATTAGTACACCTAAAGTAGGCAGGATACAGGATCATGGGAATTGTATATCGCAATGAAGATAATGATGACATATATAGATGTTTGGACATGCACAAACACCCCAAACATTTAAAGCACACCTACCACACCTATATACCTCACACCCAGATATTGTTACAGAGGTGCCCTGCCCTGTGGTGACAAAAAAATTCACTTTGACTCAGTAAGACCCTCACTAATAATGCCTCAACTTCAAAACAACATAAATTGTAAGTAAACTGCACAAACACAGTATAAATCTCTTCCGTATAAGTGTATGTATTTTGGTGTTTTTCTTCTGTTTGTTACAGAGTTTATCTGCTTGAACAGTAGTGACTGTAGCTAGGTAGTGCTTGTTTTGAAATGACTGCAAACAGATTCCCCCTAACAATAATCTCTGTCAGCAGAGGCTGCAAATGACCTTCCCTGTTGCTACCTATTGGTAGGTCTCTGCTTGATCAAGTTGGGCAGTTGTGTAAAGCTGGCCATTGATGGGTAGTTTTTTGATGTTCAGCCAGTGGGCTAAAAAAAAAGATTCCTTCATCCACACAAAGTGGATGGAGGAAATCCCAACCCCTGCTGGAACATTGTATTCTGACAGTGGGACCCACTGATCAACAAAGGTTTTCCAACTTGTCCATTCCACAGAAGTCCATTTAACCAGTTCAGCTCTTTGGACATTCTAAATAGGTCCAAAGAATGAACCTTTAACCCCTTCACGCCTAAGGGTAAAACAAATCTAAATGCCTAAGCACAATTCTGCAACGTTGACATGTGATAGTAAAACTGTACATATCATCACAACTACTTTGTACATCCAGCTGAATTATACCTTGATTTTTTCAGGACAAATTGGGCTTTCATTTGGTGGTAAATGATAATGGATGTCTCCTGATTTTTTTTTATTACCAAAGGAAAACTGGCCCAAAATAGTAAAAAAAAATCCTTTTTTTTATTTAGCTGTGTGTTTCTTGTTACGACCATGACCTACCACCAAAGAACAACCCAAAATAAATTCTCTAGCTCATGACGATCGCAGCGATACCATATATGTATATGTTATTTGTTGTTTGTACCCGTAGTACAGCCCAGAAACAATAGTGCGCATTTTGTTTTTGTCTTTTTTTTTTTTTACCTAAAACACACTGACACTGACATTAACACTAGCTGACACTGATACCAATTTTTTTTTTAAATCCTGACCTTTGACCCTGACCTTTGACCTTGATCTTTGACCCTGACCTTGACTTTAACACTAACCCTGGCACTGAACTAGATCAAACCTTGATCTAGGTATTTTTCTTTATTTTCTTTTATTTTTTAATATTTATTTATTTATCTTCTTTTTTATTACAAAATTTTTTTTTCTCTCTATGCCAGGAGTTCGAGAGATACAATGTATCTCTCTCCTCCATTCATAGAGAGAGAAAAAAACAAGGGGGCCGGGCTGCACAGTGACTGATCACTCTGATAGCCCATCAGAGGCCATCACAGCGATCATGTGACCCGGGACCCGGAGTCCCGGGTCCCGATCATTAGAACGGGACCCGGTGCTCTCAGTGACACCGCGGTCTCAGTGCTGGGAGCGCACAGAGCGGCGCGCTCCCAGCACAAAGACAGGTATGCAAATGTGTGACCCCGCGGAAAAAAGCCCAGTTCCGTGAGGCCGCATATTTGTGTGACGTCGGCGGGAAGGGGTTAAACACAAGCTGATGGCTGCAGTTGCAGCCGTATTTTTGGTGCAATTTTAAGACACGGAATATATGGTATCTAGTTAGTCAATGTAACCTCATCTTTTATATTTTAACCAAAACTGGGTATTCTATTGTATGTTTTTTACACTAAAATTAATTTTATTATATTTTTACTTGAAAATTTGCATTTAATAAACAGTTGTGCAAATATCATGTGACCTAAAAATTTGAAACTGAAACCTTTTTATTCTACAGGGCCTCTCCTTTCAGAAAATATATAATGTTCTGGGGTTTTAAGTTATTTTTTGCCAAAAATTGAGAAAAGTAAGTGTAATATGTCATAAACTTTAATATAAACAATATCCAAACATACAGTAGCTTCCTATGCGTTACGTCATGGGTCACGTGACTTCCTCAGACCGCCTGAGGAAGTCACGTGATCCATGACGTAACGCGTAGGATGGAAGCGTGGTGACGTTATATCCGGTACGGACAACAGCCGCCATCTTGGTACTCCCAATCCCATACACCTTCCCTACAGCCTTTTGCAGCTAAAATTTTTCCTTTTTTGGTCTGCGGACCTGTTTTAAATGTGAGCAGCTATGTGTGGATATTGTTCATATTAACGTTTGTGACATATTACACTATGGGAGTCTTCTTGCTTCATGTTCTATGTGAGAGACGAGCTGATAGAGGTCTGTGGTCATTTCTGGAGCATGCCTATGAGTGTTTGTCAGCGCAATTGGAGATGACCTTTCGCTCTCTGATTGCTATCGAGGACCAATTTCTTGGAATCATCATTTCAGTTTCTCTATGCTTTGTGACTACTTGTGGGTTGCAGTTTGAAAGTGAGCGTGCACACTTGCCGGTGGAGGATATTTTCGTTTTTCACTATACTGGATATCTCACGGTGTGCACTGAAGCTTGATTGTATTTTTTTCCTGTGTCTTGGGACTGTTATATTTTTTGGGACTGAGTCACTTTAATTAACTTTTGGAACTGAAGCCCATTTATCAACACAATACACATTATTATTATGTTCACTGTTGTCACCAGCACATTATAGTATTTTGTGCTGTTGTTATTGTTTTTTTTTTTGGTATTTGTTCGCACCGATTCACATGTCCTTTGCATATATCATGTTTAACTTTGGATGAGGGGCACATGTTTATTGAATTTATTTTCGTTGTCATGGTTTATTATTTATGCACTGAGATGCTGGCAAGATCACCAAGTGAAAATAAAGAAAAAAACCTGAAAAATTAAAATTAATGCAGCTACTATGTATAAGGATCTGTTCATTTTTTTTTTCAGTCCACTGGCTGAATGAATAAAAAACAATCCATCTATAGCCAGCTTTATGGAAAAAAAACATGCCCCCAGAGACACAATCAGTACCTTACTAACACAAAGAAACATGTCCAAGATACACAATCAGTACCATACTGACAAAAAGAAACATGTCCCAAGAGACACAGTCAATAACACACTGATACATAAAGAAACATGTCCCAAGATACTCAATCAGTACCATACTGACAAACAAAAAAACATGTCCCAAGAGATACAGTCAGTACCATACTGACCAGGGGCGGACTGACAACTTATGGGGCCCCCGGGATATAGGGGATCATGGGGCCCCTGTGTGCTTGCCCAAACTCAAAAAAGCCTATGAAAAAGGTTCCAGGGGCATCTCATGGGGCCCCCTACTGACCCCGGGCCCTCGGGCAGTGCCCGAGTTTCCAAATGGTCAGTCCGCCCCTGATACTGACAGAAAGAAACATGTCTCAAGAGACACAGTCAGTAAAACACTGATACAAAAAGAAACATGCCCACAAAGACACAATCAGCATCTTACTGACACAGAAAGAAACATGTCCCAAGATACTCAATCAGTACCATACTAACAGAAACATGTCCAAAGAGACACAGTCAGTACCATACTGACATAAAGAAACATGTTTCAAGAGACACAATCAATAACACACTGATACACAAAGAAACAAGTCCCAAGATACTCAATCAGTACCATACTGACAGAAAGAAACATGTCCCAAGAGACAAAGTCAGTAAAACACTGATACAGAAAGAAACATGCCCACAAAGACACAATCAGCACCTTACTGACACAGAAAGAAACATGTCCCAAGATACTCAATCAGTACCATAATGACAGAAAGAAACATGTCCCAAGAGACACAGTCAGTACTTTGTGGATACAGAAAGAAACATGCATACAGAGACACAATCAGTACCATACTGACAGAAAGAAGCATGTCTCAAGAGACACAATCAATACCACACTGATACACAAAGAAATATGTCCCAAGATACTCAATCAGTACCATACTGACAAACAAAAAAAACATGTCCCAAGAGATATAGTCAGTACCATACTGACAGAAAGAAACGTGTCTCAAGAGACACAGTCAGTAAAACACTGATACACAAAGAAACATGCCCACAAAGACACAATCAGCATCTTACTGACACAGAAAGAAACATGTCCCAAGAGACACAGTCAGCACCTTACTGACAGAAACATGTCCCAAGAGACACAGTCAGCACCTTACTGACAGAAACATGTCCCAAGAGACACAGTCAGTACCTTACTGACAGAAACATGTCCCAAGAGACACAGTCAGTACCTTACTGACAGAAACATGTCCCAAGAGACACAGTCAGTACCATACTGACAGAAACATGTCCCAAGAGACACAGTCAGCACCTTACTGACAGAAACATGTCCCAAGAGACACAGTCAGTACCTTACTGACAGAAACATGTCCCAAGAGACACAGTCAGTACCATACTGACAGAAACATGTCCCAAGAGACACAGTCAGCACCTTACTGACAGAAACATGTCCCAAGAGACACAGTCAGTACCTTACTGACAGAAACATGTCCCAAGAGACACAGTCAGTACCATACTGACAGAAACATGTCCCAAGAGACACAGTCAGTACCTTACTGACAGAAACATGTCCCAAGAGACACAGTCAGTACCTTACTGACAGAAACATGTCCCAAGAGACACAGTCAGTACCTTACTGACAGAAAGAAACATGTTCCAAGAGACACAGTCAGTAACACACTGATACACAAGGAAACATGCCCACAATGACACAATCAGCACCTTACTGACACAAAAAAACATTTTCCAAGAGATACAACCAGTATCACACTGACGCAAAAAGAAACATGCCCAAAGAGACATAATCAGTACCTTACACAGAAAAGAAACATTTCCCAAGAGATACAATCAGCACCTTACTAACACAGAAAAGTAACATTTCCCAAGAGATACAATCAGTACCACACTGACAGCAAGAAACATGCCTAAAGAGAAACAATCACCAGCCAAGATGTATTTTTTTCCACAAGAAAAACGATGAGTTAAAGACCATCTGGTAGCAATGTGACAGCTGGCTCTGGAGGCTTTGTCTCTTAAAGCCTGCACACAGCCCTCCCTCCACACCAATGTCATCGCCAGGGGTGGAGTTTTGTGTACCGCTTGTAGGCACTGTGGATAGGCAAGGGGCAGGAATGAACTGTGCCACTGCTTCTGACAAACAGGGCAGCAATTAGCAGGGCATTAGGCATAGCAAAGGAAAGCCTGTGAATGTACAAGCTGGTTTACTAATACTTTGTAAACAAGTTTCCATACAAATCAGCATAGTGGAAAATAATACACAAAGCTCAATTCCCAAAGCTTTAACACAAGGATGGAGCTCTTTATTGTAGATGTGTGACTGTATTTACCACATATCATTGAATTCCCTGGAAAACATCTATCACTTTATTTTAGAAAAAAGGATCCTTGTCTTGGTGTGTTAGCTTTGTGCCTATGATATATATATAGGTTATTGAATGTATGAGCAAAAGGAGGTACAAAGTACATTTCAGAATACATACAAAATATATATGATGTGCTGATTTTGCTATATACTTTTGTACAGTAATAAAAAGTTCTAAAATTCAATATCAGTGGTTCTTAACCTTTTTTGAGTCACAGATCCCTTTAAGAATCTGATGAAAGTTATGGACCCCTTCTGCAGAAATATTCACAAAAACACAACTTTGCATGCAATGAATATATGCACTTTATTTTATAGAAAATTGATTGCCTCATATACACAAAGTTTGAATAAAGTAAACAATCTTAACAAAAAATCTGCTCCATTTTATGCAAAAAGTAATGGCCACTCACAAACTCACTTACAAAAATGAAATACAATCATCTTTTGCAAATTCGGCTCAGTTCACACTAGTGCGATTTGTTGCAGCCCATTTATTTCAATGGCACCCGTTCCAGTATATGTGACTGAAATCACTGCGGCTTTAGAAATAGGTCCTGAACTACTTTGCTGCAACTTTCTTGTGACTTGGGTGCCATAGAGTGTAAAAATCACATTAAAGTCGCACTGGTGTGAACCGAGCCTTAAACAAAGCTATTTTAATTCTGCTCAAATCTACTACTGCTAGAAAATGAGAATTTACACTTTCTATTATGGAGTGACACAAGATGGTGATTGTGCAGATACAAATTTAAATGGCAAACAATGGCTAACAACCTCTGTGATCAAGCCCCGGTGGGCAGGGCACCAGAGGATCAGAGGGTGTAGCCAGTACGGCAGCTGCAGCCATACCTCAACATTGGACTCCTGGGGTTTGGGTGAGCAGTGTCCATCCCTTCACTTGTATAGGCTGACACTGGAGTCGCTCGGACTCGTGTTCCCCTCTTCTCACTTGCCGGTGGGGTGATCCTTTTCTTTCCATCCATAGCTTGGAATGACGCCATAAGATATACTTTTTACTATGGGCCAACAATGAGTCTAGAGACTTAGTAGTCAATGCTATAGGCAGTGCCAGGTTGTGTTTTCTTTCAGTGGGAAACCACTGACCAAACTTCACAGTACATATAATCCATGCAAAATAGCATTTGCACAATCAATATGTGGATACATCCTGGTGGATATATGATCACTCGGCAGTTATCAGAAGATGAGATTGTAAGTGAACATGGAGCCCAAGCTGCCATATAATGAGTGTATAGAAGTTAAGAGGGTCTCTCTGGGTGGGTCATACAAACACTCACCCTGCAATGAAAGAGAGTCTCTCCAACTTTCCGAAAGACGTTCCCGGTAAATGGAGTCTAATGCCAGACGTCCAACTAAGGTCTGAGCATACCAATATTTAGTATGTTAAAATAAAAGAGAAAAGAAAGAGAATAGAGAAGAATAAAAAGGGTAAAAGGAACAGAGAAAGGGAGAAAAGAGGGGGGGAGAGAGAGAGAAAAAGGGGGTGGTAGGGGTAAGATAGGGGAGGGGGAGGTTGTATGGCAGAAAGAGTCCCTCCTGGGGAGTAAGGAACATCAGTGCATGGCATGCAAAAGGAGTCTCAAGCAGAGAGCAAAAGCTATGCGTTTTGGAGGAATTCATCCGAGAAGCAGAAAAGGTCCCAATAAAACCTCCCGGTCTTATGTTCCTCCGATTCGTCTTAAATAGCAGAAGCAAGGTCTTCCATCGGTTTATCATCATTCATCCTTTTGAGCCATTGGTCTACGATAGGACTGTTGTTTCCACTGTCTCGGTATGCACGCCCGCGCTGCATTTAAAAGGCGTTTGAGAAGAGATTTATGTTACCGCTTCCTCGAGTTAAGGTTAAGAAGGACTGCACCTAGATCGTTACATAGGGAAATGTCTGTATATTTGTGAATGAGCAGAAGAACCAGTTGCCAGAAGGTTTGAAGTTTACGGCACTCCCAGGAAATATGAAGAATGGTGCCTGGGTGTTGTTTACAGTGCCAGCAACAATCAGATTGATTTGGGAATAGTTTGGCCAAAACTGATGGAGTTCTCTACCAACACGTGGTAATTTTGTAGGAGGTTTCCTGATATTTTCTACAAACGAGGACTTAAAAAAAAAGTATGTGCTCCTTCTGGGGTTTTATGAAAGTAATTCACAAGTCTCTCTTTTATTTCATCAGGAAAGGTGGAACAGCAGTGGCATGGAGGTTCAACAGGGTTTTGTAAGATGTAGAAAGGAATCCACGAATTGGGCCCTCACTCGAGCAGAGCTCTATGAAGGAGTGGAGCTGCAGAGTAAAGAGTGCAGGTTTGGGCATGGTACAAAGGAAGTGCGAAAGCTGGATAGCTCTCCAGTACGAGAGGTGTTCGTCCAGCTAACAGAGTCTTAGTGGGAATCCAGCCTGTTTGCTGCAGAAAATTGGAGGTACGTAAAAATTCCCTATGGGTCTGCGATGTAAAGATCGGGTCTGTGAGGTGTCCAATGATCAGTGTCATAGGGGAAGGAAAAGAAGTAGTCAAGAAATATAAGCGGAAAAACCTATCCATCTCCCCCCTAATAGCAGTGTTTTTCATAGAGAGCAGGAGGGTTGGTAGCAATAGGTGTTAAAGCAGTAGTAAACCGTGGCCTACAAGGCAATGGCATAATGTTCTAGTATGCATCGCATATTACCTTATAATGAAATTCCTACCTTATGATGGAGCCCTCCAGCAGTGCCTACATCTTCCCCCAGTCTTCCTTCAAGGTTCATTGGCTCAGGTCCTTTGAATGTCAGAGCCGCAATGGCATCACTCATGTGCATGCGCATGGGAGTCACGATTTATGGCACAAAGTCTCTTCACAGCGCATGTGCCAGTGACATCACCGGCTGCATCCAGTGTTATTATCTTCTAAACACCACATGTTTAGAAGATATTCACTGTACCTACAGGAAAGCCTTATTATAGGCCTACCTGTAGGTACAAGTTCTAGTGGACTTTACTACCACTTTAATGGATAGGTGTATGGCCAGCCAAACGCCAGCCAAAAAGGGCATACTGTAGTGTATGTTGGGTGTTTAGCAACTCGTATGCTTCCCTTATTTAAACGTATTGTATTTTGTGCTGCCACTGTTGCTCCTACTGAGTTCACTTCTTGAATGTGAGCCATTTTGGAGACAATGGACTCCTATGTGGGTACATATCTGAATCTTTCCGCATCACTTCCAGTCCAGCAATCTCTTCAGAGTAACTGGACAACTGGGAAGGGTATAGAAAATTACATAATGAGTTTTTCTAAAAAATTTTGGGAGCACATCAGAAATATATAGGCTTCCTTTTCAGAATGAAATAGGTGATTTCTGCTTGTGTATGCTCTTCCTATGTTGTTGCCCGCATTCAAAGACTCTGCTGTGTTTGCAATTAGCCAGCAAGTATGTGGACTCCACTTCAAGCTGATCATTATACCCCATGAGTCAGCCTAAAGCTGGGCATAGATGGATAGAATTCAAATTAAATTAAAATTCTTAGGACAAGACTTAGACTTGTAGTTCGAAAGATTTTGTTTGCCTTTAAGATTTGATTTTGGAACACATGCACTTTACCAAACAAAAGCTACATACACTGTTACAGTTTTGTTTGTTCGAGAAACATTTTCCAACCCGATCCTTCAGAATTGCTCTTCACTGCAGTCAAAAATGGACGTCGATTTGACCTATTAATAACTAGGAAAAACAAACTTCCTAGAACCATCTTTTCCCAGGAATTTTTGGTTGAAATTCTACCCATCGAGGACCAGCACAAAATAGACCCCACACACTTGTCTGCAGCTTGACAGTATCTGGGGGGAGGGAGTTGGTTGCAAACACAGCTCATAGGCTGCACTTTGTAAAAACAAAGATTGCAGACAGCTAAAGCCTTGTACACACAATGAGGATATCGGACGAATGATCGTCCGTTACTTTTTTTTTTTGCATGCTAGTTTCATATCAAAAGTGAATAGGTTACTAAAATTATGAAAATTCTTGTAAGGCAGAATACAACTTCCGAAGTGATGTAATGTATTATATTGTAATGTATTCTTTCGTGCGGTCTTGGTCACTGGATTTTTTTATAGAAAAATATTGTACTGATTACATGAAAATCATTTGTTCTAGTATCATACAAGAAATATTTTTGTTCTTTTCCCTTTGGATAATTTCACATGAACACGACAGATCAGATCTCGAAAGCTGTGTATTAGCGATCAGATTATCATAGATCGCTCCAAAAGTGATATTTGTCATTCAATTTTCTCATTATGTATACTAGGCTGTAAATAATGTGAATATGACTGCAAGGATGAAATAATTCCTTAACCACTTCAAGGCCGGACACTTTCACCCCCTTCCTGTCCAGGCCAATATTCAGCTTTCAGTGCTATCACATTTTGAATGACAATTGCACGGTCATGCAACACTGTACCCATATGAATTTTTTTGCATTTTTTTGAGACAGATAAAACTTTATTTTGGTGGTATGTATTCACCACTGGTATTTTTTTTCTTTGCTATATAAATGAAAAAGTCCAAACATTTTGAGAAAAAAGTGTTTTTCTTATAAAATTTAGTAAATAAATAATCTTTCTTCATAAATCTTAGCCAAAATGCATTAATCTATCTTTTTAGTAAAAAACAAAATAACCCAAATTAGCTTATAACTAAAAATAATATTTTTTCAAACATTTTTATTTAATTTTTTTATATTATTATGTTTTTTTTGTAACATACTGTTACCATAGCAGTACTTGTGGGGGGTGATGAAGTGATGAAGATTTGTTTTTTTTTACACATAAAGGCTGTAAAAGCAATCATTTCTCCTGCTCTCTGGCTGCATTCTTGCAGCCATTGAGATATACTGTGTGAGCTGTGATTGGTCACAGCTTGTCACATAGTACAAGGCTGTTGTGAATAGCCTTGTACCATGTGACCTCTGTGATCATTCACAGATTTCACTAGTAGTAAGCAATGATGCTTACTACTATTTATGTGACCACTGATTGGTCAATCAGTGATTACATGATCGGGACCTCACACAGAGGTCCCATACAGTGATCGGTGTTCGTGTTCGTGGTGCCGTACGCTCCCAAGGAGCGCACACAGGCAGTGAATGCGGAGGCCATTTATAAATGGTCACCCACTCCTGCACTGCTCCCGTCTGGCTGTTTATGTACATGGGCCGGACGGAAGTGGTTAAGTAAGCAGCAAGCCCCTAACCCCAAGCAGAAGCCTTCCACCCACTTTTCATGGTGCTGGATCATGGTGCCTCGCACTCCCAGGGAGTGCACACAGGCAGGGAAGTGGGAAGGACATTTATAAATGGCCACCCGCTCCTGCAATGCTCCTGGCCGGCCGGTTATATACATGGGCCGGACGGGAAGTGGTTAAGGGAAAGAGATTGGAAAGATCTGTACAGAGTGTGTGTGTGTTGGGGGAGGGGTAATTCATGTCAGATTTTACTGCTATCTGGGGCTCCACTTCTTCCCATATTTTTATTGAAATGTTCAAGTATATAACTTAGCAAATAAGAAAGTAGAGTGTTGAAAAAAAAAAAAAAAAAGAAAAAGCACCACTCCGTACAATTAAAACAGAAACAAACTCATACAGTATAAAAGGATAAGTAGGTATAGTGGAATGATGACAGCAACTCAACTGAATACATAACTCTCAGCCTCGAAGGACAGTGAGTGAACGCCCCTGACAAATACTGCTACAAGGAGACCGGAATCCTGATATTATGCAGAAAAGCATCTGGGGCTCCGATATAAAGATTTCCCCTCACTTCCTAGCTTCTCCAGACAGGTGAAGGAAAATCTATGACGGATACAAAAGTAAATTAAAATCTGGCAGGAGTTCTAGCCTTCCCCATTTCTACAAAAGATAGCTTTTATTTTTTATTTCTGTCTGTGATGCCATTACAGATTTTTCTTTAGTTAAGGTATCCAGCACTCACAGAGCTGGAGAATACAATGGAAGCAGACATACATGAGGTGACCCCATCAAAGGCCCCAAACCATCAGGAAATATGGCATCGGTTATAGATAGCATGTGCAAGGGCGACCTGGTCGGAACACCCAGCAGTAACATAACCATCAGTACTTGAAATGGGATATGGGTATCGCCTCTAAACTGGATCAGGCTGCAGCCATGAATGCAAAGGATATAGAGTCTTTTCTCAAGGAATCGGGAAGGGGGGTAGATATGAGATTAGGACTGGGCAGAGGGGGGGTACATAAGAAAAAAGAGAAGGGGGTAGATTATAGTTAGGAAAGGGGGGGGTGTGGTTGGAAGAAGGATTTCCCCTCTTCCGAGAAAGTAAACATTTTCCAGTGAACCCAAGTTTTGGAGTAAATCTTGTGTCTGTTTCGTGTGGAAAGTATTAGGTCTTCCATCTTGTTCACTTCCTCAATTTTTGAGAGGCAGAATGGGATAGAAGGAGGGTGTGGGACTCACCACTGCAGCACAACACACAATTTGGCAGCATTAAATAGGTGGCATAGACATGATTTGTACATTTTCTCTGGAATATCTGAGACATGTAGAAGAAAGAGAGCAGGGTTGTAAGGAAGTACATAATCTATGAACTTTTAAAAGATACGGTACACCGCTTTCCAGAAATGCTCCAATTATGGGCAGGACCAAAAGATGTGCAGTAAGGACCCCTTTTCTTCTTGGCATCTCTAGCAATTGTCCAGAATTGTGGGGAGATATTTATGAAGCACTGTCAGCAAGCAGTACCATCTGGTAAAGATTTTAAAATTGGTTTCTTGAATCCGTGTACAGATGGACAATTTTCAAGCAAAGCAAATATTCTGTCTATGTTGAACTGGAGGAAAAGGTTCTATTTAATGTCAGTTCCCACTTCTGTAGGAAGGGGTAAGCGTAGTAATCTGGTGGAGCAATCAGCTGGGAGTACATCTGAGAGAGTGAATGGGGCAGGGGGCTCAACTGATGTCAAAAACTGTCAGGAGGTGGAAGGGAATTCAAGAAATGGTGGAGCTGTATGGCACTCCAAAAGTCAAGATGGTAGCGACCCATTTGTGAAGTGAGCACCAACACTGATGGCCAATGAGCGGATTCCATAAAGTGAGAGACATGGAAACATTGGGAGTCTAGGGGAGTGCGTAACAATCTCCCTTGTAGTCCAGGAGAAAAGCAAGGATTCCCCACAATAGGATAAAAGAGGGAGTGAGCAGACGATAGCAGGGTGGTAGGGCATATCTGGGAGCAAATATTCAAGGTGGGTCCCAGGGTTGGGTGCATTTTAAGAGTGAGGGGGGGGGGTCCCTAAAGCACCAGGCAGCATGATGCAAGGGGACACTGTTACAGTTTTTTGACTCACTTCCTGTTGGTAAAACATTGTCATCAGGACAGGAACTGAGGGGAAATCTATCTAATGGAATCCTGGATAGCAGTACAGCCTTAAGTGACGGTTCACATATATGCAGATTGGATGTGGTTTAAACCACATCCAGTTCACATGATGTGAAATAACATTACTTCCTATAGTGCTTGTTCACATATGTCAGGTGCACTAGCAATGCAGATTCAGTGTGGATTGAAAAAGAGTCCTGATTTCTGAGCAGTTCGGTCCGGTTCAGGTGCGGATTACAGGCTCTGATCTCTATGGGAACTGCTTCAGAATCACACGTCATGAGTTTGTGAACACAATTTCAGGTATGTTTTCTCTCTTCAAACCCTGACCTGAACCGCTGAACAACTGCTTTTCAATTTGCACTGAAACCACAGCTGTCAAGCCGCACCGCACATGTGAATCTTTACTGATGGGTTTTTTTTCACACTCAATACTAAAAAAAAAGTTTTTATTTTGCAGGACATACACTTAATGCATGGGCCTTCTTGGCCTTTTGGCTAAGATTAAGTGTAGTGTCTGTTCTTATCAGTGTCCAGTAGGGGTTCTCCACCATTATTCTAGCCTTCTGGCTGGGATGGCTGGCTGTATAGTGCCCCTGCTGTAATGATGGGGGTCCCAAGGGATCTTCCCATGGGAACAAAAATTGGTGCACTCACTGGGTGAGGTGGGACTCTTTAGTAATTCCCTAGTGAAGGAACCTGAGGGGCCCAGTGCCTCCTAACTTGACTTTGCTACCTTGTCTGGTCAGAGACCTGGAAGGCAGAGAGCCTATGGTGTCAAGCACCCCCTAGTAGTGGCATCCTGGGGGTGCAGGATAGGCATTATGAGTGTGGAATCCCACTGTGTGAAACCGCACTAGGCCAGGACACTTCTGCTTTTTTGTGTGCACAATATCTCATGGGCTAGGCCTTATGGCTGAGACCAGAGCAATTTTTGTTACTTGCCCACAAGGCTTAGTCAAGGCACCTGCACTGGCTTTTTATTTTTACTTATTTTGTTTCTCTACATGTGTATCACCCTGTATTTATAAATCTGTTTTCCTTTTCACTCAGATTTTAGGGTGTGAGACTTTGGGCCTACCCTGAAGTCCAGAGAATGTGTGGCCATTAGGTTCCCCCTCCCCTGACTTGGGGGGGGGGGGTCTCTCTTTGGTAAAGCCCCTCAGCAAGTACTCATTGGTCGGCTTCAGCTGACCACGAGGAACAGGGTGCTCCAGGCCTTAACCCCCCCCCTCCCCATCAGGAGTCTTGCACTCTGGGAGGTTAGGGAAGGGTCCTCACTGTTCATGGGGGGACTAATGGATACATGCTAAGTGCACTTTTTTGTGTATTTTATCTTTACTTTTGGTGTTTTGCATACACCATGTATTCAGACAAAAATACACTTTAATGCATAAGAATATGTGCATTCGAATGACACCCTGACACACAGTATAATCAGTAATAAAAAAAACACACCTGAGCTATATATATATATATATATATATATATATATATATATATATATATATATATATATATTCATGTTATTGACCAAATGGGTAGCCAAGGACTCCTTACTATGTTAATTTATGCAGGAGGTAAATACCTTACCTTTGTTATGTTGGCCACATAAAACACACCTAAGCTATATCACACCACAACCCCTTTGTAATTGTTGTGTCTTTTGGTGTGCTG
Source organism: Staurois parvus (assembly GCF_062004578.1). Taxonomy (NCBI): domain Eukaryota; kingdom Metazoa; phylum Chordata; class Amphibia; order Anura; family Ranidae; genus Staurois; species Staurois parvus. The sequence continues at coordinate 7,627,422 of NW_028318500.1, read as the reverse complement.
CTTCATTAAAAATAGTGTAGGTGTGTGCTTTTTGTAGTACAAAGGTTACTGAAAAAGACCCTTAAGGCCAAAGTCCAGCGAAATTAGTGGTACAGGGTTAAAGAGTATGGAAACCCAACATTTCATACTCCTGATATGTGCCTGCTGTACATATGTACTTGTATGAAAAAGTATCTGTAGGATATTGTAATATATATATATATATATATATATATATATATATATATATATATAGATTTGTGTTATTGACCAAAAGGGTAGCCAATAACTCCTTACTATGTTAATTTATGCACGAGGTAATTACCTCACCTTTGTTATGTTGGGCTAACCTGTTTTTGGATAAATATGTGGAAAGTCAGCGGGAGTTTCAGAGCAGGTTATTTGCAATTCTACCAGCATTGTAAAATGCAAGTTTGTTTGATTAGATTTGGAAAGGTCTTAAATATTCATAGCGTACTTGTTTATGGTGAAGAGAATTGGGTGTCATGTCCACCTTTGTATAAGGATGTTAAAGATTGCAGTTTTGCCATAAACAAGACAAGGAGTATCTAACTTTTTAACCACTTGCTTTCCTAAGGATTTACCCCCCCCCCTCTTCCTGAGCAGGCCATTTGCATTAGGGTGCTGCGTTACTTTAACTGACAATTGCGTGGTCATGCAACGCTGCACCCAAATGAAGTTTAAGTCCTTTTTTTCCCCATGAATATAGCTTTCTGTTGGTGGTATTTGATCGCTATAAAAAAAAGATCAACAATTTTGAGAAAAAAAACAGTATTTTTGACTTTTTCTATTAAACATGTCCAGTAAAAAAATGTAAACAATCAAATTTCGTCATAAATTTAGGCCAAAATATATTCTGCTCCATGTCTTTGCTACAAAACAACCCCAATACGTGTAAATTAAATGATTTACATGAAAGTTTTAGTGTTTAAAAATGGTGGTATACATACTGGAATTTTTTAATTTTTAACATGTTTTTACTAGTAACAGCGGCGATCAGCGACTTATAGTGGGACTGCGGGGGGCATTCTGACACTGGGGGGGAACTGACTTGGTGTCACTGACATCCCCAGTGACACAAATACAGTGATCAGTGCTAGAAAAAAAAAAAAGAAGCACTGACACTGTACTTATGGCACTGGGCAGTAAGGGGTTAATACGAGTGGCGATCAAAGTTTAACTGTGTGCTGTGTACTGTTTTACTAGGGGCTGTGTGTCTGTGCTTCACTGTAATCACACTGCTTTGGATGGCTGTGCTGTGCACAGCCATCCAAAGCAGTGTGCATGAACTGACAGCGAGGAGAACTGTATTGTTTACATACAGTTCCCCTCCCCGTTGGAGATGCTCGGCGATCACCGGGCGCCAGTAAGTAATCACCGGCGGGGACCCAGTGATTGACAGCCACGGGCACAAATGGCGCACGCCTCCTACCTGGAAATGCAAAATCATATATACTCTATATCTATATCTGCTATAGGGCCATCATGAAGAGATTAATTTAAATTTATGCATACAGCTGTCTAGACACATTGTTTGTAACACATAAGATCAAACATGCTCATAAAACCAACCAATCAGATTGCTCGACACTTTGGTCAATGGGAAAAGGTGCATATTAGGGAAGGTTCTTTTGGTTAAGTGGGAGAGGAGAAAGTGTGACAGGAGAAAGTAGGTCCTCTGAAGGTGTCTGATGACTATGATGAATATACTAAGTACCCTGTCATCTGCCTTGTCTGTACCTCTGTTTTATGGATTGTTTCTGAGCAGATTTAATGCATCTCTCTGGAAAAGAACTGTTGGACTAGTTGTTGCAGGAAAATAAATTTATAAATACACTCGTCATCCCTCCACATAATATATGACAACAGTATCCTGTTCTCTCTTTATTGCTTCCTTTGTGTTTAATCCTTGATGTTCCTGCCAGTCCCTCTGCTTTCCTTTTGAAACTGACTACACTGGGCATAAGAGCACAGCATGGTCAGTTTGCTGGCTGTGCTGATAACCTAATATGCTCTCCTCCAATGATCAGACTTCTGATCACATTCCCTCCCTGCACAGCTATTTACTTGGCAGTTCAGTGTATAGCTGTTTCTCCTCCCCCAGCTCTTTGTTCTCAGCTGTATAAGGAGCTTAGAGGGTATGTGATCACTTATAAAATAGGGGGAAAAAGGTATTTATAATGTTCTGCCTTTCATTTCTATTTTAAACTGTATGGGTTGTTTTATAAGGTGAGGGTTTACATATTGTATACTTTAACACTTTTAAGTTTTCCTGTTGTAATATTTTCCCCTAGGTTAATAAAAGTATATGTTGCAGCCTGTACCCCTTCGAGAGATTTACCATCACTTCCTGTCCTTTGGCACTCCCACCCCATCACTCCATCCTTGCACTAGCATAGGAAGAAATGTCAGAGGAGACGCAGACTGCAGTATAGACCTAAAAGATATTGTAACCCTTCCCATCTATCCAAAACAGAAAGAAGGTTTTGGCTGGAGCTGGCTTTTCTCTACTGTTTTATTTTGTATTAACCTTAACACTGCAGAGAAAGCAGCCTTTGTAAAAAGCTAGCCCGTGGGCAGCAGTGGTTCCCACGCATTCTGAGAGAATGATATTGGGGGCGGCAGAAACATGCACAACCTTTAGTGAATCACAGCTCCATCTCCACACAATAAGGACGATGTTAATAAGGGCCACCAAGTGAGAAAGAGCTGTAACATGTACTGTCATATTATCTAATTGTTGAGGGGGTACTACTATGAGACAAAATACAGTAGATGCCTTTGAATCCACTGCATTTGCAGAGCATGAAGGAGCGCACTGAAAATTATAAATAGAAACGGCAAAAAAAAACACAGCATCAGGAGGTTTTTCATGGCTTAACTCTAAAAATGCATGCTTTTTATTCAACAAAGCTGATGTGTTTTGATTCAGTTTTAATTAATGTACAGGTATATATCTAGAAGTGTTTTTTTGGGGGGGGCTAAAAATAAGTATTTTTGAGCTGCTTTCCATAGCACTCTAAAATGTGTCATATGCCCACAGTCTGGCTAGTTTTGATAGCCAAAGTCAACATTTAGGTATGCACACTAAGGCCGGCCATACATGGGTCGAAATTCGACCGATTTTTCGTCCGAAGATCTAACCTAAGAATAATTGATTGATTTTCGCTCTGTTAGTGGATCAATGGCACCAGCCAATTTTCGTGGTTTCTCCCATTTTCAGTGATTAGGCATTTTGGAAAATTCGTGAAAAACAACCGATTTTCGACTGATTGATGGTCAAATCGTACGATTGTTTTTCCGAAAATATTATGCGCATGAGCCATGACCTGGAAGGAACAGAAATTTTGCCCTTTATATGGGGTTAACTTTATGACTTGGTCGGCCGATTTTCAAAATCATTGATGGCACCAGTGGATTACTGAGCGAACGTTTTTGATTTTTGGACGAAAAATCGTTCGGAATTCGAACCATGTATGGCCTGCATTACTATCCTGATCAATCCTCTGAACTGCAGGAAATGCAGTCATATATGCAAACATTGATAGACATGGTCATTGACTGCTTCTTCAGTTGTTAACTTTTGTAATCATAGACCCACCAATGCACAGTAGCCTAGTGCATAGAGATCTCTAAATCTGCCGGGGTTTTACCTATAGTTATGGGATAAATGTGACCTGGAGATGGAAATGCATTATTTTGGGGGACACAGAAGTCTGTGTCCAGGGCTGATCACTTGCAGGTGATCGCTGCATAATTACTTGCAAGCAGCTGCAAATACCTGCAGGTGTTGGCAGCCTCCCATTGATTAATGTTGTTGCCTCCTGCAGCTAATCATCGTGACCCTTTGCAGTTCTTGCACGTGTACACTGTTGGGCCAAAACACAAGTGTGAATATAGCCTTATTCAGTGGTCTTTCCACTGTCAGTAAAAGTGAACAAGGTTCACTCATGGAAGCAGGCTGCGTACCTAATGCAATGGCTTTTTTTAGTGTGTGCAGTAACTGAGGCAACAATGTTCTAGAATACATTGTGGAACGCACCTATGATGAAGTCTTACTCCTACTTTCCACACCCTCTAATATGTTCCCTCTACCCATCCTTCTCACTCTAGTGTCCTCTGTCCTCAAATTCAAAATACTTTACCATTCTTCTTCACCCCACAGCTTACATACACTGTGTACACAATTATTAAGTAAGCGAGTTTTTTGACAAAAGTCAAAAATTTTAAAAAGTATTTCAGAGGGATGCAGCACTCTTGAAATTGCTAAGATATTGGGGCGTGATCACAGAACCATCAAACATGTTGTTGCAAATAGTCAACAGGGACGTGAGAAACGTGTTGAGAAAAAAAAGATGCAAATTAACGGCCAAAGATATGAGAAGAATCAAACGTGAAGCCACCAGGAACCCATCATCTTCCAGTGCTGTCTTATTCCAGAACTGAAACCTATCTGGAGTGCCCAGAAGTACAAGGTGTTCAGTGATCAGAGACATGGTCAAGGTAAGGCAGGCTGAAACCCAACCACCAATGAATAAGACACATAAGTTGAAACAGCAAGACTAGGCCGAGAAATAAATGTAAACAGATTTTTCAAAGGTTTTATGCACTGATGAGATGTGAGTGACTCTGGATGAGCCAGATGGATAGGCCTGTGGCTGGATCAGTGATGGGCACAGAGCTCCACTTAAGACACCTGAAAGATGGAGGTGGGTTTCTGCGTTGGGCTGGTATTATAATACACAGACCCATCCATCTGGTCCATCAAGAGTAACTCTCATCTTATCAGTCCTTAAAACCTTTGAAAAATCTGTCTTCTGATATTTCTTGGCCCAGTCTTGACTTTTCAACTTATGTGTCTTGTTCAGTGGTGGTCTGGTTTCATCCTTCCTTACCTTGGCCATGTTTCTGAGCACTGAAAACCTTGTACTTCTGGGCACTCTGGGTAGGTTGTAGTTCTGAAATATGACAGCACTGGAGGATAATGGGTTCCTGATAGCTTCAAGTTTGATTTTTCTCAAATGTTTGGCAGCTAATTTGCATTTTTTTTCCTCAACACATTTCTTGCAACCCTGTTGACTATTTGCAACAAAATGTTTGATGGTTCTGTGATCACGTCCCAATATCTTAGCAATTTAAAGAGTTTTGGATCCCTCTGAAAGACTTTTTACAATTTTTGACTTTTCAATGTCATTTAAATCCCTTTTTTGGCCCATTTTGCCTGAGGAAAAGAAGCTGCCTAGTACTTATGCACACCTTGATATAAGGTGTTGATCTCCTTAGGCCACACCCTCCCTCATTACACCAATACACATCACCTTATAAGCTTAAATCCAATATGCATTCAAGTTTATACAGCTTGGAGTTGGACAATATGCCTAAAAAATGATGATTTGGTCAAAATACTTGCTTAATAATTGTGCACACAGTGTATGTGTCAGAGCTTGGAATCGAACCTGGGCCTTCTGCGGTGAGAGACAGTGTTTCTTCTCACTGAGCCACCTGGAATGCTGGACAGCTTGCTTGACAATTCTTTGGATGATCCTGCCTTTGCCCTGTTTTGTCTTGAACCTTGAACTCCTTGCTCCTCCCATGAACTTCCTATAAAAGCCATGTCTCTGCACTTCCTGGTTGCCAGATTATTGTGCCTTACCAGCCAATAGCCTGCTTACTGTTCCTGCTGCTGTCTTCATCTACGTTACCGACCTTTGGCTTGCTACTGACTACGATCTACGATTCTGCCTCATCCTATCTACTACCATTGGTGACCGACCCTTGGCTTGTGACTGACTCCGCTTCTGTTTGATCCCTGAACTGTTGATCCGCTTTTGGTTTCCAGCCTACTCATCCCCTGGTGGGGTGATCCTGAGATGTGCGACCTGGCATTCACACACAGCCAAATCCATCTCCACCATTAGGAGCTCTGGGGAAGACCGGTGGATGCTTAGACCCCGCACCTCAGGTGAGCCTGCGTCATTCCCAGGGTGGGCCGCTGGTGTACCAATCCTGCTGGTTTCAGGTAAGCCTTACAACTGCTGTAGCAACTGGTCTCTGAACCTGACCTTATATCGTGACAGTATGGTATATCACCCTCACTCCTACCCTCTCCATATTACTGCACTCATCACCTCCTGCAAATATTAAACCCACATGATGACCTAAACATCAAGACAGTGATGTATTTGCGTGAAATATACAATATGCTCCCATCTTACTTTCGTCACACCTCTTCTCCTAATCTTCCCTAATCCTGGCCCTCCATTATCTACCTGCAATCTCCACATCCAGCACCCTCCCTCCTCTGGAAACAGCTGCTATCCACCCACTATCATTCTTGGTGACTTCAACATCCTCATTAATGTTAACATCCCAGCTACATCTCTACTTAACTTCATCTTTGACCTAACAAAATGGACACATTCTCTGCTCCTCCCAAGACTTCCTGCTCTCTAGCTCCCTTGTCTCTTTTTTCCCAGAAACAAAGAAGTTTCTACCTTGGGACCACTCTGGGTTTACATAGAGTAAAGCATATGCAGTTCCTCAGTTCCTACATTTAACATCCACAAATTTTGTTCCTTGAAGAGATGTTGGGAAAGGTAGAGATATTCAAGTTATATAATGAACAAGTCAACACTATCTAGCTTGTCGCAGGATAACCTCTTTATTCCAGTAGTAATTTGATTAGGAATGGTCTGGGTGGCTTTCCCAGTAGGGTGACTTGGTACACTGTGGGCCCTGAAACTGCACTGAGAAACATTTCTCCTTCCCTAACAATGTACTCTAAGAGTCCCCAGAGAGGCTCTCAGGGTGATCAAGAAGCACATGGAGAGCTATTGGTGTGCTTGCCAGAAGACTCCTTTGCAGGAGAGCAGGCAGAGTGTCCAAGTTTGGCCACAACCTTCTTACTCCTATTAGCATTAGAGCAGGTACCATCTTTGACTATGCAATCTGACCCCAGAAACACTACTTGCATAGCCAGGTTGAAAAAAAAGACACCAGTGCATCCAGTTCAAGAAATAATAAAAAAAACAAACAAAAAAAAAACACACACACACACACACAAATAGAAAACCTCCATGTATATGATCCTATACCCACAGTTGAACCAGAAGAAGGCAAAAAATTAAAACAAATAAAGCATAGTCCAATTTGCTCCAGTGGGGGAAAATAAATTCCTTCCTGATCCCCCATGAAACAATCAGATATTCTTTAGATCAACTACCCCTGTTGTTATTACCTCTAAATATTAATATCCAGTTATATTTTGTGCATTTAGGAATGCATCCAGGCCTTTTTTTAAAACAATATACTGAGCTGGCCAAAACCAGTTCTTGAGGGAGTCCATTCCAGATTTTCACAGCTGTTACTACGAAGAAGCCTTTCCATATGTGAAGGTTAAATCTCCTTTCTTCCAGACGTAAAGAGTGCCCCCGTGTTCTCTGTAATGATCTGAAAGTGAATAACTTTACACCAAGTAGATATCCCACTTTAATCCCCTCTTATCAAGAGAAAATAAATTCAGTTCAGTTATCTATTTTTTTTTTTTTTTAAAACTGACTTTTTACACTAAAAGGTTCTCCTTTTATTTATTACGGTCCTTCCCACACACATCTTGTTAGAAAGCAAATTAATTTCAGATTACATTGGTGCAGCAGTAAAGATCTTCTAGTTTGCCACAATCATGTTAAACACATCCAAAAAGACCTTATGGCTGAATGCAGAGCCAAGGAATACTTTATCCAAACTAGGACTTGGGATTTAGGAGGTGTTATTATCTACAAGAGAACGTCGCCATTTATCAAGATGAGCCAATCAAAATAGGCAGTGGGGATGTACCTAGTTTGATTTCTCCAGATAAAAAGAGGAGACATTAAGGTATTTTGGACAAAAAGAAAACCAGAAATCAGACCAGGAAAGCCATATATTTTAGTGTGGTGAAAGTGTAGATCAGAAATTCCTCTATTTGCCAATCTGGAGCAGTCTTCACTGGTGTATCCTTCCTTCCAACCTCAGACATGGCGGACTGTTTTGTGCTAGCTCTTAGAAAACTCATTTCAGATTCCAGTCTCCATAGTTCAACAACGCATTCCTTGGATCATCAACCTCAAGGCAGCTAGGAGGAGCATGTCCCAATGTCACCAAACATAAAAGCCCTTCAGTCTCTCTATAGAAGTAAAAATCTCACTAGTAGCATCTTAGGTCCATCATGTTTTAAGTTTCCTACAAAGAGTAGTTGACCATGGTTTCTTTAAAAGACTTGGATCTCAGCCCCATCCATTTCTCTATTATTCAATGAGAGCAACAGCTGTTGATAAAAGATCAAACAGAAACAAATGGGGTCATGTAGCCATCTATAGGAATAGGATGCTAGGTGCACCATGAATCAATGCACAGAACAGCTCCCTTTGGGGCTTAATCCTACAACTGCCAGAGATTTAGTTTTTTTACTAGCATCCAAGAAGTAGCACCTGTTTTGCACAGTTCCAAGCCCTCCATGTTCATAAGTGTAAAGACCTTGGCTAAGTAGGACCACTGACAGCACTGAGAAACCATCTTCAGAAAAGTGGAGAAAGGCTGTCTTTTGCTAGTTGCGGAGTCGGTCACAATTTGAATACCTAGGTTCGCAAAGTAGTTTCTTCAGTCGACAAAAGAGAATACTAGTCCATTCCCCTGGAGTATTTGTTTGCTTCCAATCTCCAGCTGATCCCCCTTCCATTGAGGAACTCTTGACACTGGGGCTAATTATTCTAACCCCAACTTTGGAGAGATTCAGATGGTTCTATTTGAGTCGATTTACTGTTGCCAAAAAAGGAAAGGTCTAAGCCAGCAATGGGCAAACTACGGCCCGGCGGACCTTTTAATCCGGCCCGCGGAGCTAGGCTCCCGCTAGGCTCCTCTCACAGTCCGCCCTGAAGACTGGTGTAGCATGAAAATCTTTCTCCTATGAGGATCTGTCCCCCTTGACGTATCTGCGCATGTGCCGGAGATCGCCGATCGGCTGCTAATGCCGGAAACTGGCACATGCGCAGATACGTCGAGGGAGACGGATCCTCATAGGAGACAGATTTTCATGCTACACCGGAATGGCGCGAGAACACAGCGAGAGGAACGCGCGGAGCAAAGGTAAGTGAATTGACACAGGGGGGACTTGCTATAGGGGGGATGACTTAATATAGGGGGGATGACTTAATATAGGGGGGATGACTTAATATAGGGGGGATGAATTAATATAGGGGGGTTGAATTACTATGGGGGATGAATTACTATGGGGGATGAATTACTATATGGGGGATTAATTACTATGGGGGATTAATTACTATGCTTACTATGGGGGAATATTACTATACTTGCTATGGATGACACATACACATCATTCATCTACTCTTGGTTCGGCCCCCGGGTCCAATATATGAACCCATTGCGGCCCTCAAGTCAAAAAGTTTGCCCACCCCTGGTCTAACCCATCCTGGACTTGGTTGTCAATGTACTCCTGAGCATCAGCAAGTTCAGGATGGAATCTGTCAGTAAAGAGAAAACATTTTCACTTTTTTTTTAAATAACTCAATTGAGACAACCAAATGAAATTGGAAAAAGCCTATTTATTTTGCACTTGCAGGAATGCAATGCAGGTAACAGTACATAACACAGTAATATATATAAATTATTCCGACAACATTATGCGGGGATCTTATATACATAATTGCACATCAACCCAACCTTTCCTGAAACTGAACAGAGCTGAGGTAAATTCTAGAAATCTGTACATTTTCTGAGAATCAAAGACACGTCCTTACATCACGATTTCCTGGCATCAATAGCTATACATGATGAATATCTACAAATCCTGACCTGCTCAAATCACCTGTGTTTGTGGAGATTCACTGTAGGAAACACCATTATCAATTTGTAAAGCAGCTCTTTGGCCTGTCCACAGACCTGAGAATGTTCACAAAGACCCATGATGCTAGCTCCTCTTTGACTTAAAGCAGAGTTCCACCTGAAAAAAAAATAAATAACAGCAGCTACAAAAACTGTAGCTGCTGACTTTTAAAATACAGCCACTTACCTGTCCATCGGTTTAGCGGAGTCCTCACCATGGCTGGTTTCACCAGCCGTCTTCTCTCCCTGACGCTGGCATCTTCAGTGTGGGCACCCGGCTGTGACAGCTTGCAGCTTCACAGCCAGTTGCCCACTGCGCATGTGCGAGAACCGCTGAGCTTTGTGAATGGCCCCGTAGTCTTCTGAGACCTGTCACGTGTCCCAGAAAACTACAGGGAGGGGGGGGGGGAGGTCAATTTCCACTTCCAATCGCCTAGGCCAGTGGTCGGCAAGCCGCGGCTCGCGAGCCACATGCGGCTCTTTACAAACTTCAATGCGGTTCTTCTGTGTGCCGGGTGCCCGCTCCCCTCCCTCCTCTCGGGCGGCCGCCCCAAAAGTCAGGACTCTGCAGCTGTCAGGATGTAGGCGGGGCAGCCAGGATGTAGGCGGGGCAGCGTGACGAACTCCTCTCCTCTCACAGTCCGCCCTGAAGACCAGAACGGCGCGGGAACACGGCGAGAGGAACGCGCAGCAAAGGTAAGTGAATTGACACAGGGGGGACTTACTATATGGGGGATGAATTACTATGGGGGATGAATTACTATGGGGGATGAATTACTATGGGGGATGAATTACTATGGGGGATGAATTACTATGGGGGATGAATTACTATGGGGGATGAATTACTATGGGGGATGAATTACTATGGGGGATGAATTACTATATGGGGGATGAATTGCTATGGGGGATGAATTGCTATGGGGGATGAATTGCTATGGGGGATGAATTGCTATGGGGGATGAATTGCTATGGGGGATGAATTGCTATGGGGGATGAATTACTATGGGGGATGAATTACTATGGGGGATGAATTACTATGGGGGATGAATTACTATATGGGGGATGAATTGCTATGGGGGATGAATTGCTATGGGGGATGAATTGCTATGGGGGATGAATTGCTATGGGGGATGAATTACTATATGGGGGATGAATTACTATATGGGGGATGAATTACTATGGGGGATGAATTACTATATGGGAGATGTATTTTCAGTTTTAAAAATGTGGCTCTCAAAATAAATTTCAATCGTGGTTTTGGCGAGATTTGGCTCAGTTGAAAAAAAAGGTTGCCCACCACTGGCCTAGGCGATTGCAGTGGAAGTGGGAGCAGGTACCTGTCTAATTTGGGTACACAAAAGCTTAAAGGGGAACTTCCCCTTTTGGGTGGAGCTCTGCTTTAAGGTGGTTCCAACACCTGCATTCCTGGCATTAAGGCAATAAATGTTTAGGTAACAGTATGCCTCCTCGCCACCTTTACACTTACCCGAGTCCTCGTTCAATCCAATGCTGTACCTGTCTGCAGCGGCTTTCTCCTCTTACTTCCTGGTCTTACAGGCTTTCTCACTACTGACAGTCAGATCAAGGGACGAGGGAGCAGGGGGTGTGGCCAAGCTGTGCTGCCTGTGTCTATGGAAGCAGGCAGTGCGGCTGGGGAGTGAGCTCACAAGTGTACCCCATTAGCAAAAATAACAGTCCTTGTTATTCCATTTGTAATAAAAAAAATAGATTTTAAAAAGCAAGTTTATTTACTGAATAATGTACTTTTACTTCAAGCATAATACTTTTATATACACTGCATTTCACCCAGCGTAACAAAATGGCTTTCAATTTGTTAAACTACTCCACACTGAATTTTTTCTAAATTTCCATTTTTCCCCAGAAAAAAACGGGAATCTTTTTTCCAATAGCTTCAAAATTGATAGAAATTTTACATCCCTATGACTGAAAATTACTCATTTTATATCATTTTTTTAGACAGATTTCTTTTGGTGGCATTTAATAATCTTTGGGTTTTTTTAAATTTCTTACTATATAAAGAAAAATATGCAAACATTTTTGAAAAATAAATGTTTCCCTTATTTTCAGTTACAAAAAAAAAATCACCCCTTTTTGGAAGCCCAACACCCCAAGATGATTCATTTTTGCCACAATTTCTTGGAAATGAAGAAAGGAGGTTGACCACTGAGCTTTGTGCACTAAACACAATATACATACAGGTCACATACAGTGCTAGGATAAAGGGATTAATGCTCAGATGTGCAGGATAAGGGAGTAGAAGGGTTAATATCCAGATTGTTACACAACATGGACAGTCCTCTGGTCCCTAGTGTATTGTAACTGTACTGTCTTCCTGCATTTTGTAAAGTTATGTGCATAATGTTGCAGCTATGCAGTATAAATCCTGTATAATAAAAGTAATATGTGTAGGAGAGGAGCATAAGAGATCCCTGTGTCAGTGAAATGATAATAAAATAGCTGCAGATCCATTCATTCTTTCCTCATTCACAAGTACTAAGATCTCTCTCCTTTCTTCAGTTGTAGGAAGCAAGGGAGGGATCAACACTGTAAACAATGGCATATGATTGCTGTGATGACAATCACAGTAATCACATGGTACCCCACCTCTCAGATCAGCATGTATACTATCTCTGTATGCCAAGCCATCTAATGATTACGGAGTGGAAAGGCTGCCTGACAGTTATTTAGCTAGTGTTGTTTATAAATAGCACCAGGTAAATAACAGGCTGCCAATCTGCTGTTTAGCCTGGTGAATAAGAGGTTATCTAAAAGAATCTTGGTTAAAAAGTGTTTCCCCTTGTGTCAAAACACCATTTTGCTTGATCCAAGTCCCTGATGTAAGCACAGATGCTTTCTTTTCCACTCAGATGTACCACCTTCAAGGAAAGAATATGTCCCTCAGGAACAGATCTCTTGGCTTAGTTCCCAGAACAAGCAGCTACATGTTAATCGCCGCCAGGTCACAAAGGCTACCGCCATGGTATTTTCTATCAAGATCTTCATCTCTTTGAGACACAAAATCTAAAAACATATGGAGGACTTTCCAGATTTTTCCCAATTCCCTGAAGATGGATCACCTCATTGTCGGCTTCTGAGACCAGGTTAAAAAAATGCATACGGTCTCACTGTGTGTTTCCAGGTTGTCTAACATCCAGTGATCTCTCTTCTCCAACTCTGTTCAGAACACCCACTAGACAAGAGACCTCTGGAATGGAGGACAAAGAGAGAAGAGTGTACCAAGGAATTGTGAGGTACTGTTCCAGAGGCTATAAAATCAGACTCTGAAGCGGTCTGCTCTGGGCCTGAGACCAGGCTACATCATCGGTTAAAATTCCAACCATGACACTACCTGCATGGTGTTCTCCCTGTACCGGCGTGGGTTCTCTCTGGGTACTCTGGTTTCCTCCCACACTTCAAAGACATGCTTGTAGGTTAATTGGATCCTATCTAAATTGGCCCTAATATGTGTATTGTATGTATGAATACGAGTTAGGGACCTTAGACTGCTTGCTCCTTGAGGGCAGGGACCGATGTGAATGTACAATATATATATGTAAAGTGCTGCGTAAAATGACAGTGTTATATAAGTACCTGTAATAAATAAATAAAATAAATCATGAACACAAGCTGTTGTCATGGAAATTTTGTATTGTTGGTCGAACTTTAAATGTGTCATATATGAGTGTTATTCATATGTCTCTCGTGTGGCTTAATTAAAGCTCTGAAGGCTCCAATTGGGCCATGCGCATGTACAATGTATGTATTACAGTACTCAGCTTGGTAATGGATGAGATGGCAGATCTGCGCTTATAGACCGGCGTGTATACCACCATGGCATTCGATGCGAATGTCGCTGGCAGTAGACCGTGGGCCTGTATCCACATATCAGCAGCATAGTACCACATGGGCTTCATAACGCAAGGCGCCAAGCGGTGTGAACTCCACGTGTAGGCTTATGCATATCTTACAACGCATTACCAACTTGAAACTGTATCTTGGATGGATGTGTTTTAATAAAGATCGTACCGGGCCCATCCAGGTACAGACTGGTGTTTAGCTTAGGGAATACTTGTACAAAGGATTTGCATGCCAATGGGAGCTAGTAGGACAGGAAATATGACCTCAGATGGCTCATGGGGGGGAAGGGGAGGAAGTCTGCTGACCTCAGAAGGCTCATGGGGGAGGACCAGTGATAGATAATAGGAAAGGCTATGCTCCAATCGGAATGTACATCCTGTGTATAGGCACTCCCCATTGCATTGTTCGGTGGGAGGGGATTGACTTTATTCATGTGGGGGGCATGTGTGTATTTTTAATAAAACCAGGGGCTGAGTCTGAAACCGGCCCTTATGTGAATTCAACCATCATCCTGAGAGTGTCGTTTGATCATTCTAGGGTAACGGAGCTCCATCATCCCCACATTTCAACAGAAGCTAAAAGTAGTTGGATGGGCAGGAATCGTGTAGTTTAGCTACAGTCGTGGTAAGCAAGATTCGCACAGCTTTATGGGGGATTTCTGCGCATCCAACTGCGAGTACTCACGGTAAGGAGAAATTCGTTAAAGCGAATTTCCAAGACAGTTTGGCGAGCCTGGTGGATACTAATGCGTATTCTTGCATAGCTAACCAAGCACGAGGGGGGAATGGGCCATCATGAACTAGCAAAAAGTATGCCGGCACATTTCAGGTCTCTCTGCCATTAAGAGGATCGCTTTTTGCACGTTCGTGTGGCTGATTTCGCTCTCTGTTAGCTAACAAGAATTACCGCTTAGCAAGGACCTAGTTTTTTGTCCTAAACTCTTGATTTGTGGGTGAAAGACAAGGGTTTGTCTCTGCGGAGAGCAGCAGAGGGGTGGGTTTGGTTGGCTGGATTTGGTCAAGTTTAAAAATCTTCCAACCAAAAATTAAACGGGTATATGTTTTAGTGGGTAAAAGTTGTTGCATGTTTAGGTAAGTATTTGCGGGTTGTAGGTACTGTGGTGATTGCTTTACCCCCCCCCCTCCACGTGAGGTCATTATTACAGTGCTGAAAGGTTTAGGTTAATTGTTAACTGCTGTAAGATCTCTGTGTGTATGTAGTCTGTGCAATGTTTTGTGGTACTACTGCTCCCAGCAAGCATGCAGCAGGGGGTCCTTTCTGTTACATGTGCATGTTAGTGTGACATGTTGGTGTTCTATATCTGTTCTGTGATTGTGCCAAATTGTGTTGTATGTGTACTTCATATTGTTGTGCAATTGTCCGGTGTATGTGCTGTCCAAAAGTCTGTTTTATGTAAGAGGTTAGAGGCAATTTTGAGGCTAGAGTCTGCCGTGTGCTCCTCTGTGGGGGGCCATTCTAGTGTTACCATGTGCTTCCCTGTGGGGGGTCATTTTCTTGACTAACCACATGTACTCCTTTTGTTTGGTGGCCATTTTGTTAATGACCATGTGCTTTCCCTGTTCTCTATCTCTATGCAATGTGCATGAAGTTTCCTATATGCATTTGACCCATATTGTGTTTTTAATCCAAATTTTTTACAGTTTCATTTGTTTGCTTTTAGCTTTAAATTTGCGTATTGCCAGCCAATTTAAAGTGTGTTAAGCGAGTTTTTCCCTCACGTGTTCCACATTTAGTGAGCGCAGTGAAGTCTGGGTTTTTGCACATAGATTTCTTGTATAGTGATTATGTTTTTCTTGTGTTTTTTTTTTTTCTTGTTAAAAGTAGTTCCTTATTGTAAAGCGGGTTTGTTTTAAAGCTGCTGCGTTGCGTGTTTCGCGTCCAGCAGACTTTTTGTGTAAACGGTTTTAGGTGGTTGCAGTGAAGATCGCGTGTGTAGCGCAGATCGTTTAGCGGCGCTGATAGGATTGATTTTCGCGTCAGCAACGGGTTATTCTTGGCGCAGTTTTTTGGTTCACCTCTGTGTAATTGTTTTACTGTGACACGTCCCGTGTTTTTCATAAGGATCCACTTTGTCCTTAACAGTTTTTCAGGTTGAAAAAGGGTTTTTCTGTGTGTATTAGGAAAGTTTTTTTTCTTTACACAAATTTCCTAAAGGTCAGTTAGCAGGTTTCTGGCCAACCAGTGACCCCTAAGTAACATCCAAGAACCCCTCTTTTTGTTTTGACTTGTGTTAGCTACTGTGTGCAGGGAGAGAAAAGCCACTTTCATCATTGTGCGGTGTGGCCTGCCAAACACAGTGGGTGATGAGAACCACATAAATTGCGCTGTGCGAGTGGGCTGTCCAGGGAAGTATAACACTTAGCCTGGTTACCACAAACACTTCGGGTGGTCAGGATCACATAAATTGCGCTGTGGGAGTGGGAGGTGTGCTCTCAGTCTGACCGCCACTTGATGCGCTTCAGGTGATCGATAAGTATCACATAAATTACGCTGTGCTGGGAAAGTGGTGGAATCAGGCCTCTCGGTAGGATCCCACCGAGTGCTCCAGGGGGTAAACAGGTACCCGGACGCGGGATATATACCAGTGACTAGTCACGATGGGCAGTAGTCAGTCCATGAAGAGAGAGGGGGAACCAGCCCTCTTCAGGGTAAGGACAGCTGCACAACTGATGAAGGTGAGTTTGGGGGGGGGGGAAGTCTACAGAACCCCTCAAAAGGTGGAATAAATGGTCGAAGGGTACCAGATGGGAAATTCCCCGGGAAGGTACATTTGACGCATGGAGGTGGGAAAAATTCATCTCTGAATTTGGACCACGAATGCAGGCGTCAGAACTAGAGATCGCACAGCTATGGCTTCACAGGTCAATCCGATTAGGGAAGCAGGGCATACATAAACTGGTGTCTGTCCGGAAGAACCAGGTGATGTATACCTGGCCTCCAGAGGGAATAAAACAGGAGGATCCAGTGTCAGAGGTGGAGGAAGCTCTTTCAGGGCTGACTCTACTAAGGCAGGCAGGATCAGGGTCTGCTGGGGTTCCCGAACAACCAACAGTGGCTGAGAGAAGTATAA
Organism: Staurois parvus; assembly: GCF_062004578.1. Taxonomy (NCBI): domain Eukaryota; kingdom Metazoa; phylum Chordata; class Amphibia; order Anura; family Ranidae; genus Staurois; species Staurois parvus. The sequence goes on along the minus strand of NW_028318500.1, from coordinate 7,610,573 downwards.
CTGCACCTGTCTCTTCTGTTAGTGACGTCACTCTTGATGTACCTTCTGTGTCTTCTGTATCTATGCCTCTACCTCTACCTCTCCCTTCTTCCTGCTTCACCCCAGCTCCTTCTGTTTCCAACTATGAAGTCTTCTCAACAACCGATTTGCAGACTATCTGTGAATCAAGGGGAATAGACACCCGGTTAAGAAACAGGGCGGATTGCATCAAAGCGCTACGAACCACTGATCAGACCCCTGCCCCCCAGCTATACCCTGATCTGAGGGACCTCAAACCTGAAGGTGCAGTAAGCGAGGTGGTTAATCTAAGCCCACCGATGAAGCTGGGCCAGCCCTTGCACTCTTCCCGGACCGAGGCCTATCCAGTCAGAGTGCAGCAATTTGAAGGTCCTCCCAATGCACAGGGGGAACGGACTTTAGGGGAACGGGTAGTTTGGCATGTCCCCTTCACCCCGGCAGAGATCCGCACTATTCTGGCTGAGCTCCCGGACTATTGAGTCAATCCGAGAGGATTTGCTCGAATGTTTGGACAAAACCCAGTTCAGCTATGGTATGAGCGGGTCAGATTGTGCACAGATCCTACGGGCAAAGGTGGGCATGGAAGTGGCCAGTACAGTGATTGCAGGGTGCTCTATAACCACGCATGAGGAGATGACTTCAGGGGGCAAAGAGTTCAGTACACAGCTAAAGGCAAAGCTTCCAGAAATGTATGGTGCTACCTCTACTACGGACATGATGAAGCTCACCCAGGGTCCTAATGAGGAAAGCGCCTGCTTCTGGTGCCGTCTCAAGCAGACGGCACTGGATGCGGATCTGGAAGTTGGACCTGATGCTCCAACTGAAGGGGTAAAGGTGACCGCGACGCACATTCTGTTGCGGGCCAAATTTTTGGAAGGCATCAATATTAAAATTCAGACCCCACACGAAAAACCAAGGGATCTGGGTCACAGGAAGGATAGGCCCCCACCCAGGTGCTTCCAGTGCCACCAAACGGGGCACACGAGGAGGAGCTGTCCCCAATTACCTAAAGGTCGGTGGCAGTTCATTCCTGATGAGTCCTCCGCCCCTATGACCACCATGGTAAGTAACTCCTATGAATTCTCATAGGAAGTTGACAAATCGGTGTCGGCCCAGATCCATCTTTTTCTAGAGGAATTAAAATATCCCCTCCCTTGCCTCACCGACACCGGTGCAGCAAGAACGGTCCTGCGAAAACAGGACATCCAAGGCAAGGTACCCCTCTCAGGGGAAAGCCCTCCTAACCCCTACTAACCTCACTATCAAACGATGCACTATTCTTAACCCAGCTTCTCTTCTTCCTGTGTTGGAAGATGAGAAGGGAGGGGAGGACAGCAATGACAGTGCTGAATTTTGCAACACAACTAACAATACTAACACCTCTTCTGCTAACATGTCTTCTTTGTCCACTACTAACCTCTCTTCCAAAGGACACGACTGCATTTTTTTGGTGGAAATGGAGTCAGCGGCGACACACCCCATATCATCCCGAGAGTAACGGTAAGGTTGAACGTCTTAACGGAATCCTTAAAAACAGGATCTCCAACATCATGGCCGATACCCAAAAACCTTGGCCTGAGTGTCTCCCCATTGCCCCCTATTCCATCCGGAATGCCCCTCGGCAACCACATGGGCTGTCGCCCTACGAGGTGTTTGGGGGACCTCCCAAAAACAGGGTTGTACTTTCCTCAACAGTTGTCGTCTTTGCATTCACAGCTTACAGGTTATGTGCAATCTCTGCAACGGGAGCTGCAGAAGATACACAATCGGGTTCGCGAATCGCTCCCCGATCCAAATGCAATAACAGGTGTTCTTTCTATTGAGCCAGGTGATTGGGTCGTCCTAAAGAAACATCAAAGAACCGGACTCGAGCCACGGTTCACCGGACCATACCAAGTCCAGCTGACGACACCTACCTCACTCAAGCTCGAGGGACGAGACAACTGGGTGCACGCAAGCCACTGCAAGAAGCTTTTCAGCTACACCAGAGAATGAGGGGTGTCATTTTCCTTTTTCTTTTTGTTTGTATGTCATACATGTGTGTGAACAGAGGAAAAGACGGCAGATACCCCAACCTTTTATTTAAAATGCACCTGCGTTTAGCCAGAACCGCCAACAAAACCAACTGTTGGGTATGCTCTAAGCCCCCACCCAGTCATCACATGTCCGCAATGGCCGCTGTTCATGCCCTATATGACATCCGCGTCGGCATGAAAAAGCAAGGGACCCCTGGTCAGCCCCCACGTAGACATTTGTCGGTAGAACTTAATGACACATTTTTAGCAGGTAACATCAGTTTTAGCACCAATATTAGCTCTAGCTCCTATAGGACCCTCGTCAGTCCATTATGGGTAACTGGACAGCTAGGCAGCCCTCAGGTGTGCTTTAACATCAGCTTTGGCACAGGTAACAAGTTTGTTGGGACTACCACCTGTGAGGGAGGTATAACTGTCAATCTGACTAACCAGACTTCCCTTCTGAGTAACCACACTGACCGACCAGACCACGTGTGTTGGAAGGACGGATGTGATGTGCAGACTGAGGGAGCAATCCCCCAGTCTGTGCAACTGTTGCTCAATGCCAGAGGCCGAACGAGGAACTCCTCCTGCTCTGCTCTGACAGGTCCATACTATTTTCTGTGTGGTTCGGCAGCCTATAGAACATTTCCCCAGAACGCGAAAGGTTCGTGTGCCCTCATAAAGCTAGTCCCCGCATCCTATGTAGTGATGGATCATGAAGAGTTGATGGTCCACAAGAAGGTAAGGATGGCAGGGAGAGTTCGCAGAGAGCTGTTCTCTGAGGGCGACCAGGCATGGGCTTGGTTCCCCTCATGGACAGGATGGGGAATAGAACTTATGAAGCGCCTGAACAATTTTTCTGTCATCGTGGATAGTATGTTTAACGAGACCGTAGAGGCTGTCAGAGAAATTACCCAAGAACAACGGCAGATGGGAATTTTAGTGCTTCAGGAGAAGATGGCCCTTGATTATCTTTTAGCCGCCAAAGGGGGGTTCTGTGAGTTCATCGGAGAGGATTGTTGTACTTGGATAGAAGACACCGATGACAAGGTCCAGGCCCATATGGACAAAGTTAGTGAACTACAGGGAAAAGCTAGAGCTATAGCTAGTGAGGGTTGGAATCCGTTCAAGGGTTTGGGAGGATTGGGAGATTTCCTGTTCTCCATCGGATCTTGGTTGAAGGAAGTGGGAGTGTATGTCCTGATGCTTCTCTTTTTCATCTGCCTTTTATATGCCGCGGTGAGATGTTCCTGTTGCCTCATCGACCGTGTAAGCCAAGCTCGGGCAGACGACCACATCTCCATGCCCGCTCCTGGGATTCCACTCCAACCACTGATCGGAGGAAGACCTCACCAACCAACCACCTTCTCTACAGATTACGTCCTGGCTTCCCTCTAATTTATCTCTCTGAAGACCACATTCTCCAAGACCTTCAAGCAAGCTTCAAGCCTCATCATGGTTTGTGTCTGCAATTTGGAAAACTGTCTGGGTCGAGACCAGCCTTGTGTGGCCCCGTCTGCAGGGGCAATTTGAGAATCTATTGCTGGATCTCCCCAGACCACCGTGGGATCACAAGCCTTATTCATACCACAAGTCTGTTTGTGGTTTTTGCAAGAGCCTTCCTGTAGTGAAGGTTCCAACGCTCTTGAGGATCATTGCTTCAATCAAGCCTGTTTGCGTCGAGTCTGCGTCGGGTCTTGTTGTTTCAGGTACCCCGTGGAGCTTTATTCTCAGGGACAACTACAGGAACTCTTTGAGGTTTGAGACTACACCCATCAAGCTGAAGAAGATCAAGAAGGGACACGAGGAGAATATGATAAAACAGGAGGGAATGTCATGGAAATTTTGTATTGTTGGTCGAACTTTAAATGTGTCATATATGAGTGTTATTCATATGTCTCTCGTGTGGCTTAATTAAAGCTCTGAAGGCTGCAATTGGGCCATGCGCATGTACAATGTATGTATTACAGTACTCAGCTTGGTAATGGATGAGATGGCAGATCTGCGCTTATAGACCGGCGTGTATACCACCACGGCATTCGATGCGAATGTCGCTGGCAGTAGACCGTGGGCCTGTATCCACATATCAGCAGCATAGTACCACATGGGCTTCATAACGCAAGGCGCCAAGCGGTGTGAACTCCACGTGTAGGCTTATGCATATCTTACAACCCATTACCAACTTGAAACTGTATCTTGGATGGATGTGTTTTAATAAAGATCGTACCGGGCCCATCCAGGTACAGACTGGTGTTTAGCTTAGGGAATACTTGTACAAAGGATTTGCATGCCAATGGGAGCTAGTAGGACAGGAAATATGACCTCAGATGGCTCATGGGGGGGGGAAGGGGAGGAAGTCTGCTGACCTCAGAAGGCTCATGGGGGAGGACCAGTGATAGATAATAGGAAAGGCTATGCTCCAATCGGAATGTACATCCTGTGTATAGGCACTCCCCATTGCATTGTTCGGTGGGAGGGGATTGACTTTATTCATGTGGGGGGCATGTGTGTATTTTTAATAAAACCAGGGGCTGAGTCTGAAACCGGCCCTTATGTGAATTCAACCATCATCCTGAGAGTGTCGTTTGATCATTCTAGGGTAACGGAGCTCTATCATCCCCACATTTCAACAGAAGCTAAAAGTAGTTGGATGGGCAGGAATCGTGTAGTTTAGCTACAGTCGTGGTAAGCAAGATTCGCACAGCTTTATGGGGGATTTCTGCGCATCCAACTGCGAGTACTCACGGTAAGGAGAAATTCGTTAAAGCGAATTTCCAAGACACTGTCATATAGCAAAGTAAATTGCAGAGACATGGCTAAATGCAGAAATGTTAGGAATATGAGCCGAGCTCTTATTCTGGGGAAATGAAATAAAAACTCTCTTGCTCAATATTCAAAAGGGTACCTTGGAAGAAGGAGAAAGATCATACTTTTCAATGTTAATAATCCCCAATGTGGTTAATAGGTTGCACACCTGGATAACTTATTTTGGACATGCTTCAGATGGTGCTACCAGGGATAAACCATCCAAGTATGGGAGTATAGGAATCTCTTTTATTCTTAAATGGGGTGCTGTATTTCTCATTTAAGCCGGTTTCACACTGGCTTTGGCGTGTATAAGAGACGGTGCAAACAGCCGCCTTTGGAAAAGCATTTGCAGGGTTTCAGCAAGCTTTGTTGAAACTTGTAAAGTACAATTCAGCTCCTTTGTAAATGTTAAACACATATCCTAATGTGAGTGTGGATTGCCATTTTAAACAAACTGCTAGCAGGCTTCAGCTTGTTCAGAGCCTGCTAGCAGCTGTCTTAAAGTGGCAATCAATACTCCCATTAGGATCCGTATTCAAGATTTACAAACTGGACTTGAATGGTACAGAAAGCTCTGCAAATGCTTTATCAAAACTTGCTGTTCAGACTGCTCTTATACAAGTTAAACAAGCCTAACTTTGTGAAGTCTGAAGGACTTACGAAATCCCAAAGGGGAGGGCCTGAAAATGCAAATGTTGTTCCATCCTCAGGTACACAGCTATTCTTAACTATTTTTGGGAAGCTGAGTGTTGATACATGACAATGGGCATTTCTTAGATCCATGCAGAATCCCTTTCCAAGTAAATTGCTGATTTACCATTTCCGTTCTGAATTTCTTGAACTTCAAGAACCAATTGAGAGGTTTCGGATTGATAATAGTCCTGAAAGTCCTATTTGGCCCAAAAGATTGATGCTTAAAATCCTGTATTGCTCCAACTATCTTACCTTTGCATTTGGTAAATTCAGGTTTGAAGTAAGATTCCAGTAGTTTAAAACTGAAAAAAAAAAGCTATTTTTCCTTAGTCATAGCCTCCTTCCTGAGTTTAGAAGTAGACTTTGATTCTTGATTTGCTAAAAGAAAGGCAAAGAGAAACATACCACTAAGAAAAAGGTGCTATGTTCTTCAATTGAAAGGGAGCAGAAAGGGAATATCCATAACTGGCTAGATGTTTCTCTAGCATCCTTGATCTCCTGATGGGCAGTAATGCCAGCATTCTCGGACATCCTCAGCACATCAGCAGTGGAGTGGGTTATGCAGGCCATAGACTGCTCGAAAACTGTCCGTTTTTTCGTCCGATAAATGAAAGATCGATCGTTCGTTAAACCAACGTAACCACCAATTATTACGAAAATATGCCGACCAAGTCATAAAGTTCACCCTATATAACAGGCAAAACTTCTGTTCCTTCCAGGTCACGGCTCATGCGCATATTTTTTTCGTAAAAACGATTGTACGATTTGACCATCATTGACGCGAAAATCAGTCGTTTTCCACGAATTTTCCAACATGACCGATAATCCAAAAGTGGAAAAAACGTGAAAACCCGGCCAACGAATTAACCCACTAACAGTGCAAAAATCGGCCGATTAATCTTTCGGACGAAAAATTGGCCGATTTTTGAACTGTCTATGGCTGGCATTAGCCTACCATAAAATGTGTTACAGCTTGTTTACACCCCCTGCTAAGACAGTAGATGAGAAGTGTAAATATTCTGCGGCCACAATACTTCGCGGAAGGAATTATACCCTCATTGCATTAGATGGGCACCTCCTTCCCTCTGAATGTGACAAATTCAAGTGACTGGAGCCCCACAGCAACTGTATGCCATGCATGTGGCATTTAGGGGGTCAAAACAGGCATTGAGGGGCAACATTTTGTCTCCTCACCACTTCTCACAGGAGCAACAGTCCTTGCCATAAGTGTAAATGTACCATTAAGGACTGACCATACAACCTGGTTCCCTAAGGCTGCTGCCTGCCCACCTCTCTGCCCTCCCAGAAATTCGAAATCACCACCAAACAGTAAATGACTGGAAGTGTTATGCATTCACTGTGGTCAAAGAATTCTGCCATGACCCACATAGAATGTCCACTGCTACGCTGAATTTTACAGCTGCCATGCATAGCCTCTGGGAGGCCCTGTGATTACTTCCACTTTGAGCTTGCTGCAAGGCCTGGATACCTATTCCCTGCAAAACCTACGCCCAGGAGCCGACATGTGAGTCCACAACTCCCTCTGTACTCCTGTTTTCTCCATTAAGCTAGGACCCTAATGGACTCCCTCCCCTGTGAGTTACAACTGCTACAGGGAAGAAGCCTGAACTGCAGTCACTGAAAAAGTCCAGTGTTCCATAGCTGTACTCACTCCAGTCTTGCCTCTTCCATGGCTGTACTCACTCCGATCTTGCCCGCCATGGCTGTACTCACTCCGATCTTGCCCCGCCATGGATGTACTCACTTTGATCTTGCCCCTTCCATGGCTGTACTCACTCCGATCTTGCCCCACCATGGCTGTACTCGCTTTGATCTTATCCCCGCCATGGCTGTACTCGCTTTGATCTTGTCCCCACCATGGCTGTACTCGCTTTGATCTTGTCCCCGCCTTGATCTTGTCCCCGCCATGGCTGTACTCGCTTTGATCTTGTCCCTTCCATGGCTGTACTCACTTTGATCTTGCCCCCGCCATGGCTGTACTCACTTTGATCTTGCCCCCGCCATGGCTGTACTCACTCCGACCTTGCCCCCGCCATGGCTGTACTCACTTCGACCTTGCCCCCACTATGGCTGTACTCACTTTGATCTTGCCCCCACTATGGCTGTACTCACTTTGATCTTGCCCCCACTATGGTACTCACTTTGATCTTGCCCTTACGAGGGACAGGAAATTACTGAAGGTGTGCTGGATTATGCTTAATTTATTAATTCTATTTAATTTTCCTTGTAGGTGGGCAGTCTCTCAGGTGTGCTGTCATGGCATGTAGTGAAAATACCAGGTTCACTAGCTAGATGAGTGCGGTGTTGCTCCATCACAGATGGGAATGCTGCAGAGCCTCCTCACCAAAGCAGTTATTTCTGTTCCTCAGAATAGAAGTCCTGTCACCAGTGCAGTGAACCTTAAATAGTAATCATCAGTGGTCAGAACTCACATTTTATTGAAAAATCGATGCAATACCAGATATTTATGATGCCTGCACATTTTCATGTGCTGTAGGGAGCTCCTACACAGCCTGGGAGTTGCTTGATAGAAAACACGCTTTGATAAACACCGAAGCTGATGTTTCTTAACTCTCCTTCCATGCCTGTCAGTCATTCTGATCTACCCACTTTGGTACTGCGAACAAAAACACAGCTCAAAAATGTAGTTTCCCTTGACTTCTCTGGATTACAGCAAGCACGTGGACAAAGATCCTGATAGAAATTAAAAAGAACATTGCACGATCCACTAAAATTAGAGCCTCACGGTATCAGATTTTTAAAAATGCACATTGGGGAAAAAAAATTTAAAAAATCTTAAATCCCAGCTGTTGGTACATGCTGGTGATCTTACTGGACTTCATGGGAAAACTCAGGATACCGCATCGTGTGCAAGGACACTTCAGTACATTCCTATGGGATTTGGGATCTTCAGTTTTAACAGGGACCCCACCGGTATGATCAAAAACGGTCCAGACGATAAGGTGTTGGTTAGCATTTTTCCACATCGCTCCCAAATGTTTGTATGGCTTTCTTTTTTATTCAAAGATGGCCGCAAGAATTGCTTTTCCATGCAAAGCCTGAAACTGAGCCAGCCAACATTTTAGGAATGGCCCTCCTATAATCGCCGGAAAACCGACCCTTTGTGTGCCCGCCCCCTCAAGACAACCAGCACAGGTGGATAAACTGGTTCCCAGTCTCCCCTCAGCCTCCGGCCAGTGTCTTTGTAACATTCTTCCTCCCCAGTCTCGCTCCCGCCGCCACATCCCACTTTAACGCGCGCCCTCGCCAGCACTTCCGCTCTCAGCTACATCCGGTGCTCTCCCGCCGTGCTCTGCGCGGCCGGTCACAGGAAGCGTAAGGATGTCTAGCTGGGAGCGTGAGAGCGGACGGAGCTCCGGGGATGGGCGGATCTACGTAGGGAATCTGCCGTCCGATGTGCGGGAAAAGGAGCTGGAGGAGCTCTTCCACCGCTACGGCCGGATCCGCACCATCGAGTTAAAGAACCGCGGCGGTGCCGCCGCTCCGTTCGCCTTCATCAGCTTCCAGGATCCGAGGTGAGGGGGGAGCAGGGCAGGCCTGGGTGTGGACTCCGGTGGCGGGGCGGTAGGGCCGGCTCTTTGTGATGAAGGGCGCACATGGGGAGTTTGTAGTCGGCGATGGCGGGAGAGGCGCTGGGGGAGGGGACTGCCTGCCTCCCTTCCTTCCATGTGGGGCTGTGTGTCTCCCTCCCATGTGCGGCTCCGTGTCTCAGCTCTGCCTTCTTCTCCCAGGGATGCGGAAGATGCCGTGTTCGGACGGAACGGGTACGAGTTCGGCTCTTGTCGGTTACGGGTGGAGTTCCCGCGATCTAATAGAGGGCCCGGGGGCGGTTATGGCGGACCTCGAGGAAGGAACGGCCCCCCATCCCGGAGATCGGAGTACCGGGTCCTTGTATCAGGTATGTGCTGTGTAGGCCTGAGAACAGCCCTCTGATCACAGCTGTCCAATCAATGGCAGGAGATCGGGGATCGCATCAGATCCGTGTCCTCGGCACACAAAGGAGCTGACCACAGACATGGCAGACTGAAAGCCTGGGAGAGATCAGCCTTCATCTCCGTCTGTTCCTTGCTTGTACTGATGACTTCAGATCTGGCCTCCCAGAGAGAGACACACTACACTTCAGGAAGTCCCCCACAGTGGAGGGTTAGTACCCCCTATATTCACCTCTTTGTGTACTGCTCTGTTTACACGTTACATAGGCCAAGTCCTATGATACTCAATGGCACCGATGATCAAACTCAAGAATTGCCCGTGGTGCCTTTTGGCTCTAATGGTACAGATCTCATTGTGTTGTTTAAGCCTGGGTTCACACTGATGCGGTGCTGCATATCGCATGTGAATCATCCAGGGACTACACCGCATTCCTGTGCAAATCACATGCGAGTTCTGTGAGGTGCAGTTTGAGCCTACATTTTGTATAGCTCAAATCGCATCACATCCACACCAAGAAAGTGCAGGACCCTTTTTTTTTTTTTTTTTTTTTTTTGTCACCAGAATATGATCACACCTACAATTCTGCACACAGTCTTTAATGTCTATCTTTGCAGCCTCAGATGCACAGAATTAAAGTGTTACTAAACCCAGGACCCTGCATTCACTACATCTGGTCTCCCACCGTACACAACAATGAAGTGCAATTTATTTTAGTAAATATTAACTGCTAAATACCTTTTCTCATCAGCAGTTGGAGCAGTCGTGTGACGTCTATCAGTGTCCAGCTGAGCACACGTTAAAGCTTGTAGGAGGAGTTTTCTTTCTGCTCTAGGAGGATCCAGAACCCCTGACCTCTGTCTGGACAGTACTGATTGGCCCTGTGCTGATCACGTGTACTCCCCCAAAGGAAAAAAAAAAAAAACCTCTAGCATGTGCAGAAGGGTTACGGGTTCACTCTGTCTTATCACCATGGACATTTGAACAAGAGGAGGGGCAGAGAAGACAGGATCAAACAGCCTTTTTACACAATGCAGAGGATTAACCCCTTAGGTGCCACAGTGAGTATAACAAGCATGCTTTACTGCACATACAGACTATTGTGGGTTTAGTAACGCTTTAAAATACACACCCACAGCGGTTCACATGAAGGGGGTGCAATTATAATACGGTACAGAAACCAGTGCGAATTCCACACTGCATCAGTGTGAACCCGGGCTAAGGGCTCCTTTACACCGTGGTGCAGAGACGTCTGTTTTTCTGCATGGGCACAACAAAATCAATTGATCTCTGTGTGCCCTGGTCACACCGCAACACTAGTATCACGTGCAGGTTTTTTTTTTTTGTGCAGGAATCTGCAGCATGTATAAAACTAATGTCAATGTGCGATGTCCCTGCAAGTGAAATCTTTCCATCAGTTTCCATCAGTTTTTCTGCACATGGTGTGAATGAGGCCTTACATTTACAGTGAACCTGTGCCCAGACTTCAGAATAAAGCATTAAAGTGTTACTAAACCCACAACAGCAAAATCAGTCTGTATATGCAGTAAAGCATGCTTGTTATACTCACTGTGGAACCTAAGGGGTTAATCTTCCACATTGTATAAAAAAGGCTGTTTGATCCTGTCTTCTCTGATCTTTCCCTTCTTCCACAGTCCCCAATCCATCTGCTGATGGTACAGAACTCTAGAAGTCATTCTGTACATGCTCAGTTTAGTGTGTATGGCTAGAGTTTTTTTTTTCTTTGGGAGGGTGCCTGTGATCGGCTCAGTCTAGGCAGAGGTCAGGTGTCATGCAGCCTCATAGGACAGTCAGAAGAGAATGAAAACTCCTACAAGCTTTAACCAGTGCTCAACTGGACACTGATAGAAGTTACAAGATTGCTCTAACTGCTAATGAAAAAAGATATTTAGCAGTTTATATTTACTAAAATAATTGCATTTTCATGCCCTATGTACTGTGGAAGACCTGATATTGTGAATGCAGGGTCCTGGGTTTAGTAACACTTTAAAGTGGAAGTCTGATCTAATCCTAAACCCACTCCCACCCCCGTTCTAAGCCTTATGCTAACTACCATGTAAAGGAAGATATGTATACCTTATCTAAGGCATGTTTTCTCCCTAGCAGATGTCTTTAGGGGAGTGGCAAGAGCAGTGACAACAGCTGCAGAGTCTGACATCCCTCAGACTTACTGTGGGGCATCCGTTGTCCACTGTCCCTCACTCTACTCTAAAGCTGCCTCTAGGACCCGATCACATGACCAGAGCACCCTTAGATTAGGTAAGTATACACATATCTTTCCTTTACAAGATAGTTGGTATTGGGCTTAGAATGGGATTCAGAGCAGGTTTAAAGGGATAGTTTGCCTGTGCAGATAAGGGGTGTCTGTAGATAAAAGCAAACCCTGCAGCTCTGACAAAGTTGAATTGCTATAGATGTAGGCCATTTACCTACCTCCTGAAGCTTGACTGGAATACTCCCAGGATGTTGCTAAATACTTCAGAATGTTGCTAAGTGAGGCCTAATCATTACTGCTCCTCTCCATCACAGGAGTGAGCTCTCAGACACTGAGCTCAGAGCTACTACATCAGGGGAGAGCGAGCATGTGAGGGGATCTGAATCAGAGAAAAAGCTAACTCCTGTGATGATGGGGGTGAGCCGTAATGACTAGGCATCACTTACTTGACAACATCCTTGGAGTATTGCAGTCAGGCTTCATGAGGTACATAAATGGCCTATAGCAAAGGCATTATTCAATTTTAATCAGAGAGACACAGTTTGCTCTTTAACCATAGATGCCCCTTACCTGCATAAGCAGTTCATTGGTGAAGGTGAACTATCCCTTTAAGCCTAGATAGGTTTAGACCAGACTTATTCTTTACTCTGCATAGTCTGGACACAGGTTTGTTTCAAAAGTAAAACTACATAATGATGTGTACCATTATATTCATATACCTGAATCTTTTCTGATCAAACAGTAGAATAACTTTAAAAAAAAAAAGCCCTCATTCACCTCTGTATCTAAAGGCAGTGTGGAGACATTCATTTTCAGTTTCACAAGAGGCAATTAAATCAGATCTCATTTACCCTTTTGTTTTTTGTGGAATCCATGCAGCGCTCACAACAGGTGCTGTTAGGGCTCATGCATGTGGCATATTAGGTCATCTAGCATAGAACACATCTGTATTTTGCCACCTGGGAACCATTGGTGTTGCATTACTGCCTCCTGTACAAAGGACTTGCACGATATGGCTTTATGTGGGTATATGCAGATCCAAGCTTAGATGTAGCTACACTTCCAGGCATGCACCCTGGGCACTGGCCTTCTGCGGTCAGGGCCTTACATCTATACCTATGGTTACACTTGGATCTGGGTATATCCATGTACAATTTGTTGGACACAATACTTGTGGCTTCTGGGCGTATTTATGTTCTATTCCACAATATGCCTGTGTGCACAATACCAACTGAACCCTAAGTCTGTTATCTTTGCAAATGAATTACTTCACAGTACAAGTAGTTGGAAAGGGGGGTCAGCAAGTGCTTGTTTTAAAGCTTTTACTGTTTTACATCTGATCTTCTGCTTGTAGTGAAGTTTAAATGGTTTGTTTGGATCAAGCTGGTCCAAAGGAACTATTACCTCCACTAACCGATGCAGCGGCTGGGAGAACTGCATAAACTGTATGTAGCCTCAGCTACATTTAATATACAGCACTCTGTTCTCGCAGCAGGATAACTTACCATCCCACTCCTGGAACAAAATCAAATTGGGCTAAGCCCTGGCCAGCCATTCACCAGGGTGCTTTGTATGCTATGAATTACTACAAAGCTTCTTCTGATTGGCTAAGTCAGAGATCAATATGTCATCAACCCATCTCTTCACTTTGGCCAATAAGAGGAAGTTTTGTAGTCATTCATAGACTACAAAGCTTCATGATGAATGGCTGATCATCGCTTAGCTCAACAGGAGTGGGACAGGAAGTTATCCTGCTGAGGCCATGTGATGACCTATTTTTCTTCCTGTTTCTCTGGGTGCAGCAAGTCCTATTGCGATTCAGGCACAGCAGGTTTTGCATTCCAATGTTTTTGAGTAGCAATGCATTGAAATGCAAAAGTTTTCATTTGTTAGCCTGCCCTAAAACTTGGATTCCAAATGCAAAAAAAAACTAAATTACTGAGGAAATTAACTTCTGTAAACTTTCACTTTTTTTTGCTAAAGGTTAAAACTGCTTTGGGCTTTTGCAGCTGTCTGACCCTGTGTGGAGATTTTTCTTTACTTCCTGAACCAGCTACTGATGCGACCTGGGACAAGAAGTAAAGGAAATCACTTCAGTGGAGATGCACAGAATTGAAAGCCTAAGGCTATGTTCACACTAGCTTTGTCAGCAGGCGTCAGACAGGCATTTGGGAAGCTGTTTTAACACTTCTCAAATGCCTATGAAAATTCTGCACATGGCAGCACATAGTGCTGTTCACATTGAAGCGTTTGCGTTGTGGCAAATCTGATGCCTCATGACAAGTCAGGAGTTGAAGCCTCCCATTCAAGTCTATGGTGACTCTCCTCAAACCCCTGGCAGGATTTGCAGAGTTAATATCATTGAAAGTCATTATAGGCATTTTTAACACTTTGCAAATGCCTCAAAATGCGCATAGGCGTTTGGGGAGTGTTAACGCTTCCCAAATGCTGTTGGGCATTTGGCAGGAGTTAGAAATAAAGTCAAGTGTGAATGCAGCCTAATAGCGGCTTTAACTTTTTCTCTTATCCAAAACTAAACTTTTTTGAGTAGACCTGTTATTTACACCTTAACTCTATTGAATGGTTCCAGATAAGATTGGAAAATAAAACAGGGACTTGTTGGCTACTGTCTGGAGGAACATGGGCAGTTCCTTCACTGTGGGACATTGTTTACAATTATTTGGTCACTTTCAAAGAGAACTGGTTAGATAGTTTGCTTTATGTCAGATATAATCTGGTGCCTGTACACAACTGTTCATGTTTTGTCCAGTATGGCAAATCCATTGTGTTTTACAATGAAGGAAGGAAACAGAGAAGTGGCACCTACAGCCAGCCAGTTGGACATACGTTTTACTTTCTAACACAAATATGTCTAATGTATGCCACTAATTTTTTCTGAATGATAAAGTATATGTAAACCCTCACTTTGTACAACAACCCATTCAATTTAAAATAGAAATGAAAGGTAAAACACTTGTACAGATATTAATTTTTTTTTTTTTATAATGTATCTTCTGTTCTTGTTGCATAAGAGCTGGGGGAGGAGAAACAGCAATACACTGAACTTCCCAGTGAAAGGCTGTGCAGGGGGTAAGTGTGTCAGGACAAGTCTCATCATTGGAGGAACACAGACTGCGTTCCCAGTTTAGCTGGAGAACTGATCACGCTGTGCTGTCTTGCTTAGTGTGGTCAGTTTTTTTTGTTTTTTTATTTAAATAGGAAAGCAGAGGGACTGGCAGGAACATCAAGGATTTCACACAAAGGAAGCAATACGAGGACAGGATACTTTTTCATACTAGTACATGGAACAGCATACACATATTAGGAATATTAAATCTTGGGTTTACATACTCTTTAAAAGAGAAGTATGGTCTCTTCACCCCCCTCCAAATTATACTTGCCTAGGTGGATGCAGCATTGGTCTGATGCTGCATCTCTCCCCTCCCAGCTCTAAGTGTGAGAACCCAGCGATCACATGACCGCTGATCACTGAGTTCTCACAGCCAGAGAGCGGTGGCGGTCGGTTTTTTTTTTCTCTCCCCTTCCCTCCCTCCTCCTGCCTATTATATTCAGCAGGCACCTTTTACAGTGGCTGCATCTGTTTGGCTGACCCTCCACACAAAAGCTGGAATGAGAGAAATACCCAGGCAGGTTGTAATGAACTCTGCAGTATATTGCAATTACTTGTTTCTATTGCTTTAAAACTTTGATGCTGACCTGGAATAAGCATGTGAATCAGGAAAGTCAGATGTGCATGCATGGTATGGGCTAGTGACTTGAAGTCTCAGAGGAGGGTAAGAGATCAGGTAGCAGTGGATGTTGGTGGCTCACTAGCTATTTTCTTGGTGTGAGGAAGCCAGGTTTTTGTAGCCCCCAGACAGCTGACTTCAGGGAGGTTTTCATTGGTGGTCTCCTTTCTGTCCTGCGGTTTAGTGAGTGATAGTAAGCTGCAAGGCAGCATTCTGGTATAGCTTGGCATTCCATGTATTCCTGGCACAGTTCCTGAGCCAGATTGAAAAGCGGGACTGGATCTGTTCCCACAGGAGAGATTTGCTCTTACTTCCTGTTTTACTGACTTGACAAGAAGTAAGGAAGGCCCACACATGGGGGAACAATTTAATCCTATAGTGTTTGAATTGCTGTCTGTGGCACAGTTTAGGATAATGTCACTTCCTGGCCTAATGGTATAAAATTTGTGAAGCCTATTTAATCAGTGTATGTGTGATATATATATATATATATACATATATATATATATATATATATGTACACACACACACACACACTTTGTTAAAGTACATTGTGAAATATGTAAGATGTCATTCTTGACCTTTCCTTTTGTAACATGCCTGATATCATATCCTTTGCTTTGGTACTTGGGTTGCTGAGCTGGGACTTATTTGCATATGCTGTCTTCTGGCTTTTCTGACATGAATACAGGCAGGCAACTAGTATTTGCAGAGGTCAAATGGCCTCCCCCCCCCCCCCTTTTTTTTTTTTTTTTTTTCCCCCCTCCATGCCTGGTTTACTTTTATATATTATACATAGAATACTATGAATGTGGAGTTTTTGTGAATTAAAGACCAGCTATTTTATATCTCCACTCTAGGTCTTCCTCCATCAGGAAGCTGGCAGGATTTGAAGGATCATATGAGAGAAGCAGGAGATGTCTGTTATGCTGATGTACACAAAGATGGAATGGGAATAGTGGAATTTATACGCAAAGAAGACATGGAATATGCTTTGAGGAAACTGGATGACACTAAATTTCGGTCTCATGAAGTAAGTGGTGCTTGTGTTACCATAAAACAAAACAAATGCATGCTGTTGACCATGCATAACCTTATTTTTCTCTCTTAGGGTGAAACCTCTTATATTCGTGTCTGTGCAGAAAGAAATGCCAGTTACTCACGATCCAGATCCCGTTCTAGAGGCCGTGATTCTCCCTATCAAAGTCGTCGTTCTCCTCGTTATGCCTCCCCCTTCCGACAGTACTGAGCTGCCACACAGGGACACTTTCTATAAAATCAATTCTGAAGACCATCTGCTCTTACATTCCACAACTGATGGAGTTCATTATCTTTTATACCATTATTTCTGCCCCTATATTTTTTTTTTTTTTTTTTCTTTTTTAAAGGAAAGTGTGATCTTTGCATCAGATGTACTTGTTTTCTTTTACGTTCTGTCATCTTTTAAGGCAACAGACGGTATTGTGCCTGATCTGATGCTCTTTGCATAAGTGTGCAGTGACAGTGAATGATAGCTCTATGGGGTATAAAAAAAAACAAAAATGTGGAATGTTGTGGCACTGGGGCAAACATAAGGGAAGGTACATGTTTGTCCTTTATATATAGACCTGTCCCCCCTCAATTTGTTAGATCTTATTATTTTGAAATAACTTTTAATCCTCAATCAAGTTTGTATGTGTTTTTTTTTTTTTTTTTTCCTTTTTATTATGAAAGTGTTTCAGTTAAATAAGTAAACATCTGTAGCTGTCCTAATAAAACAGTGAGATTTCCAAAAGGTGTTTTCTTTGCCTTCCCCCCCCCCCCCCCTTCAGTCCACTTTTGCAAATTCTATGTCATCTCCTTTGGAGGATACATAGTTAATTTCCTTCTGTGGTAAGGGAATATTTCCTGTTGGTATAACAAACAATATTAGCATATATAACATATATATTTTAATATGGCAAAATGCTCAATCAAGTTTTTTACCTGGAGGCGCTACAAAATAATCTTCAACTACTGAGCTAGCATTCTGAAGTAGAATTTCGGAGCAACTGCCAGATGTAACTGTATCACTTCTTATATACAATGCCCTATAAAAAAGAAAACTAGATAAAGTAATTATGTACATGAAACAAGCATCCCAATAGAGCTGTTGTTGCTTACCTATCCTCTAACACAGAGGCAAGTGGCTCTATGCCATCAGTGTTCACACTGTGGAGCTGCTTTGCAAAATTAATTGCACTCTGTAAGCGCTGTACTCCCTCTTGGTTACGGAAGTCTACAAGGGCTAACCTCTCTAGGTGATCAATGACCTCCGGAGTGGCATGGCAGTCCTGGTAATGGCACAAAAAAAGTTATGAAAATGCCTTTATTGGAATTTGCAGAGATATGTTGTGAAAACTGACTGATACTGGCTTATGTGACATGGATTGACAATATGACAACTGGGCAAAGTAATTGGTGCTGTACATTTAGTGACTGGTCATGTATGATGGTAATTGCAAGTAGCGGAGCCTGTGTGAAAACCTTAACAGTGTTCTTCTAATGTGAGGCTAATGTTGTTGGGTGAGAGGAGAGAAACAGATCTCTATGTTGACTATATTCACTGCAAGGAATAAGCTATTGCAAATTCAAACTTGTAAATACATCTGTCTATGAACTCCAAAAAGCAAGAACCCAGTGGAATCAGCTTCCTAGTATAATCTTATGATCCGTTCTAGTCTTCTCAGTAGGGAAAATTGTGCTCTTGAAATATGCAGCTGCCTTGGCAGATATCTTACAGCAAAGTTCCACTCACCCTTTCAAAAAATAAGTCAGCAAACTGTAGCTGCTGACTTAAAAAAAACCAGCCACTTACCTATCCCGTGGTGTGTCCCCCGCAGCCCGTTTCACTAGCCCTCCTGTCTTCCAGGAGGCCGGTATCTTTAGTGTGGGGTCGGGTGCCGATTGCACATGCACGAGTAGTGCTGCATGAATGCCCCTGTAGTCTTCTGTGACCTGTCACATATCTCAAAAGACTAAAGGGAGGGAGGACACCTGATCGCCTAGGCGATCAGAGCGGGTACCCGTCAAACTGATGGGGAGTGGGGCAGCAGTCCTTAAAGGGGAACTTCTCCTTTGGGGTGGAGCTCCACTTTAAGATGAAAATCCAAGTACTGTGAACCACTGTAAAAAAAAATGCTCACATGCAGGCTTTTTTTTTTTCTTTTTTAGAGACTGTCAGCTCTTTCCTCCATGTGTAAACAAAGCTGTACATTTTAGAAATTATATAAAATAAATAACCTCTTACAAAAACCCCACCAAAGAGTCACACTTTCTCCCTAGAAGGTAAATATAGCATATATAAACCTTTTTGTAAATCTCCCAGTGAATACCCAATAATCAAATATTCAATAAATAAATAAAAAACCTTCAATCAATATGTGCACAATTCATTAATCCATAATGTGTCCAATGAAGTAGAGATCTCAAATGTGTCCAGTAAAGTCCAAAAATCCAAAATCTAAACTTAATCCAATAGGAAGAATTTGAATCTATAATAATCCGTGAAAACCTCAAAAGAAAACAAACAATCTATAGTGCATTAACTTCAAAATTATCCATAAACCGACTCCAATCCGTACAAAACAAAAAGCACTCCAAACTGTGTTATTTGTGCAAACACACAAAAAACAAAACCAAACTATGAATAATAGATTATATAATTATTAAATACTTACATCCGTGAATACTCCAAAATCGTGAGCACTCCATGTCCACTCTAATACTGTGTACACTCTGTGATCCAACCAAAATAATTACTAAATACTATTACCCTCTGTGAGTGATCATATGCATAACCTATATCTCAAGAATGATATCTTCCAATTCCTTCACCTCAAGGGTTGATCCTCCAACATCTTCATAAAGACAAGAAGACTTACGGATATGCAAGTATAGGGACAATTTTATTCAAAAACTTACATCTAGGTAACCAACTTCCAGCTCCTCTTGTGGCTCTGATACAGCACTCCAAACAAGGGTAAGAACTCGTGTATTGATAACCAACAAAATGGCCGTGGAGACACTTCCGGTTAGCGTGCGTCTTAAGACGTCACTTCCTCTAACGCGTTTCATCACATCCAGACGTCATCTGAAGGGATCCCTTTTGGTTGGATCACAGAGTGTACACAGTATTAGAGTGGACATGGAGTGCTCACTATTTTGGAGTATTCACAGATGTAGTATTTAATAATTATATAATCTATTATTCATAGTTTTTTTTTTTTGTGTGTTTGCACGAATAACACAGTTTGGAGTGCTTTTTGTTTTGCACGGATTGGAGTGGGTTTATGGATAATTTTGAAGGTAATGCACTATAGATTGTTTTCTTTTGAGGTCTTCACGAATTATTATAGATTCAAATTCTT
Source organism: Staurois parvus (assembly GCF_062004578.1). Taxonomy (NCBI): domain Eukaryota; kingdom Metazoa; phylum Chordata; class Amphibia; order Anura; family Ranidae; genus Staurois; species Staurois parvus. The sequence goes on along the minus strand of NW_028318500.1, from coordinate 7,590,691 downwards.
CCGTTTGGATTTTTGGACTTTACTGGACACATTTGAGATCTCTACTTCATTGGACACATTATGGATTAATGAATTGTGCACATATTGATTGAAGATTTATTTATTGAATATTTGATTGATTATTTATTGGGTATTCACTGGGAGATTTACAAAAAGGTTTATATGTGCATCTTAGAAAGCTCTGGGATCACTTTTCAGTGATAGTCTGCCTTATTGTGCTAATATGCTACATACACTAGCACATTATGGCAAAAGCCATTAGGGACCCAACATTTTACTGGTGGTTTAAATCTACTGCAGGCTCCATGCACACTAGCTATAGTGTTATCCTATGTGTCCATGCACACTGCTTTAGGCTATTAGTGCTTTTTGAGCTTCAGCGGCTAGGAGCAGAAATATTTTTTCCATCTGGAAAAAAAAACGCTACTTGCTTTTGGGGGGCCCCACATGTACTGTAAAAACACTTATTACCCTTGTTTTTTTCTAGCTTAAAAAAAAAATGCTAGTATGCATGGAGCCTCAAAGCGCAAATTAATTTTCAGTTGGAACAGTCCAGATGCCTCAAAACAAAAGGTGTACAAAGTCTTATATTGTTTCCTTTAGAACAGTGGTTCTCAACCTTTCTAACGCCGCAACCCCTTAATACAGTTCCTCGTTGTGGTGACCCCCAACCATAAAATTATTTTCGTTGCTACTTCATAACTGTAATTTTGCGGGGGGAGGAATAGTGCCCCACCATTGGTGTCAGTGGGGGGAGGAATAGTGCCCCATCGTTGGTATTAGTGACATAAATGATGGGGCACTATTCCTCCCACTGACACCAATGATACTTACCTTGCTGACCCCTGTTCCAGCCTGGGCTTTCTCCCATCTACAGCCAGCATACCTGGCTGCAGCAGCAAAATTTGCACTTACCTGTCAGCTGTCTTCCTTCTCTGGCCGCTCTTCACTCGCTCCGGCAGCTCCCTCGATCTTCTTTGATCCACGCGCGCTGCCGCTCGGCTCCTCCTCTCCAAGCTCCACCTCCTCGCCGGTGATTGGCCGCCTGTGTGCCTCTCCTGAGCTACAGTTCCGGTGGCCAATCAGCGGCGAGGAGGCGGAGCTGTTGAGTGATCCCGGAGGTGTGGCCAGGTGACAGGGGCAGCATGTCATCCCACCCACACAGATAGAGGAGCGGTGTCTCGGTTCCTAAGACCATCGGAAATATGTGTGTTCCGATGGTCTTAGGCGACCCCTGTGAAATGGTCGTTCGACCCCCAAAGGGGTCGCGACCCACAGGTTGAGAACTGCTGCTTTAGAAAGTGGCCAAAGCCTGAGCAGAAAAGCCTTTCTTGCCAATATGTTGCAGAGAATGACTATGGAAGTAATGGTCTCTGCAGAGGTCCGTCACTCCCTCTGCAGAGTTGGAGCTAGTACTCTTCATCCTGCAAAGCTCATGCCTTCTGTAGGGATACTGCTGCACCCACACAGAGAGAAAGGGTCCTTCTCTGCAGAGGACAAGTTCATCTATTCAGGCTGATGTTACTTTCTACAGAAAATAAACTATAAGAGTTTATAAACCTTTTATTTTGCTGCACCTGCAATATTATTGGCTGATTTAAACTGAAAGTTCAGTTGAACTTAAAATAGTTTCCTATGCAAAAGCAGAACTGTGGAAATTACTTTGCTATAAAGGACATTATAATTTTTGTTTGTATAACAGTTGGCTGTAGATTAAAACTAAAAGGTCATTTTCGCTTTAAACTTACAACAGGCAGTTTAATATACTGTTGTAATACATATATAGGTACATTTTACTGTCAAAGATCTTCTAATGAGGCCAATATTGTAATCCAGGCACCCCTCCCATATAGGACAGACTGGTCCAGAGCATATCCCTTCCTGAACACTTGCTGACTGGACTGTGTAGCTGCATAGTCAAGTCTCTACTTTCTAGTATCAGCACATTTGTACTGTGCCACAGTCCAACAGGCTTCTTAACCCCTTTACACCGGCGCCTCCCGGCCCTTTAAGAGTTTTGGGAGGTGGGGTTTAGGGATCATATGACCGCCATGATGTGTCGTCACATGATCGGGAAAGGTCCCGAGCGAAAGAGACCGGGACCTTACCGTGAGTAACGGACGTGTGCTGGGGAGTACGTCTTCTTCTGTGTCTGCCCTGAAATCAAGAGATTGCTATGGGAGCAGATGTGTGGACTTGCCCCCCGAGCTGGGCTATGTGTGTTCATAGACACACACACAGTATGGCTCTGCCCCTCACAGGATTTGACTGAGAGCAGCAGAAGCCAATGGTTCCTGCTGCTGCCTCTGCTGGTGAGGCGAGAGCAGCGATGCTGCTTTCGGCCACAACACTGGCTCAAAAGAGTAGCCAGGTAAGTGGGGGTTCTTTTACCTAGCAGGTCCAGTCTCCGCTCTGCTTCTGGGACAATACACCCCCCTGCAGTATACCATAATTGTTAGCTGTGATTAAGCAACATTACAGTATACTCAGATAAGGAGTAGCCAGCTCTAGCTGTAAAAAAAAATAGCACTGAATCAGTGCCGATTCACATATATGTGTATTGGATGTGGTTTAAACTGCATCCAATCTGCATAACATGTGAAATAACATTGCTTCCTATGGTGCCTGTTCACATGTTCAGTGCACTAGCAGTGCGGATTCATTGCCGATTGAAATAGTCCTGTGTGATTAAACAGCACATGTGTGAACATGATAAAATCCTGACCTGAACACTGTACTGTGTCAATTAGCTGTGAAACCTGAGGTTGAATCTGCACCACACGTGTAAATCAGCTCTCAGTGTTTCTAAACAACACTGCATCACACCAAAGATATATAATGTAACATGTTTCTTTTGTATCTGTTTATTCATCTGCAGATTAAAGGGATAAATTTACATCTACAGATAAGGTTAACCACTTGTCCTCCAGAGAATTTACCCCCCTTTCTAACCAGGCCATTTTTTGCGTTATGGCACGGAGTTATTTTAACAGACAATTACGTGGTCATGCAACACTGCACCCAAATTAAATTTACGTCCTTTTTCCCCACAAATAGAGCTTTCTTTCAGTGGTATTTGATTGCCTGTGTGTTTTTTTTTTAGCGCTATAAACAAAAACAGACCGACAATTTTGAGAAACAATATTTTTTACTTTTTGCTATTAAACATGTCCAGTAAAAAAAAAAAAAATTAATTTTGTCAAATTTAGTCCAAAATGTATTCGGCTATGTCTTTGCTAAAAAAAAAAAAAAAATCCCAATACATGTAAATTAATTGGTTTACGTGAAAGTTTACAAATGGCGGTAAATATACTGGAATTTTTTTTTTTTTCTTAACAAGTAATGGTGGCAGTCAGCGACTTATTGTGGGACTGTGGCAGGCATTCTGACACTGGAGGGAAACTGATTTGGTATCACCGACATCCCCAGTGACACCAATACAGTGATCAGTGCTAATAAAAAGCACGGGGCAGAAAGGGGTTAATGTGGGGTGATCAAAGGGTTAATTGTGTGCTGTTTTACTAAGTGGGCTGTGTTTCACTGTAAGCACACAGCTTTGTACAAAGCAGTGCGTAGGTACTGACAGGAAAGAGATGTGTTGTTTATACACAGGTCTCTCCCCTATCAGAGATACTCGGCGATCACCGGGTGCCTGCGAGTAATCACTGGCCGGGACCAGGTGATTGACAGCCGAAGCCACGAATGGCAGCGCGGGTAGGAAGCACGCACAGCACACGTGCCCCCTACCCGTAACTGAAAAATCACATACACACACATATTATATATATAGATATATATACACATACATACACACACACGATTTTGTGCACCTGTGCCACTCTAGCAGTATCTCTGCTATAGGGCGGGGCGGAACCAGTTAAAATATAAATGTTCCTCTGTTTTACCCCTTATTAACCCTTAGTTTACTCTAACTCCTTAGTCTCTTTCTCTCCAACTTATTTTCTTGCTGATGTGTTGTATGTTTCTATGAACTATTAATACTATACCTTTTTTGTTTTGTTCATTAAAATTTGTTTTACACATTTAACATTTATACATTTTCCATTAAAAAGAGCATTCAATTGGAAAAGAAAAATCTCATTTGTAAATAGCTTTGCAAAGCTTTGTACCAGAACCATACATTTTAGTGTAATTTTACCCAGGACAAATTACAGAATAAAATGTGCAGATTTTATGTGCAGAAACACTATTTGTAAACTAACACTGCTCAAAAAAAGAAAAAGTGTGTGTTGTTTAGCCTTGTTGCATTGTTATTGTCTAAGAATTGCGGGGGGAAAAAAATGATTGTTGCAAGACAATATCATGAAAAGAAAGTCACGCTCGCCCTTGAAAAATAAACTATATATATATTTCCCTGTTATCTTTAGTAACATTAATACAGTATTTCTGAATAAACTGGTCTATAGCAGAAATGTAAACAATGCTCTGGTCCATAGCGGGTGAACAGCTGTGACAGCTGGTTCACACCAACGCGATTTTTAGTGCTTTTTGCAGAAACGCATTACAATCCATTTAACATGATTTCCTATGAGACATCTATGCTTTTCTTGAGCTGCTGCATTTTAGGAAAGGGCCAGGGACTTTTTAATGCAAAATGCAGTGTTTTTTGCTACAATAGATTTCAATGGAGAAACTGATGAAATGCATGTAGTGCGTTTTGCATTTTTTTTCTGCCCAGCAATGAAAAAATTTCCACTTTAACAAAAAAAGGTCAAAAACGCAGTGTGTAAAAACTCAAAGCACAATGCAATAAGCATTATAAAACGGATCAAAAGCAAAAAGCATAGTTGTGAACCAAGCCTTAGAGGCAAAGTGGTTAAGGTAAAATAAAACTAAAAAACAAACTTTAGCCTTTACAAACACTTTAGTGTTTAAAGAATAGTGTACAAAGTACAACGATTACTGAAATACTCATGGCGATTCTGAATGATACACACAATAACATTTTGCACACCTGGCAGCCTTGGCTTGATCACTTCTCACCTTTCCAGTTAATGGTGTGTTCTCCAGAACTTTGAATTACACATTACAAAACATGCTAATTAGGATACAAGCCTCTGGGGTTCCCTTTTCCCCTCACTTTCCTTCTCTTTTGGCTGCTATTCTCTCTTTTTTGGTTCTTCTTTTCTGCTGACTACTACCAACTATCTCTACCAGGCTGGGGAATCCCCATTTTTACTCACACTCCCGCAGATGACTATAATCCCGATGCCATATGATACCGCCACTTATAGCCCACTCCTCAGGTCTGACACCAGTTAGGCCCTCACTGGCTAATTATACCTGTGACCTTTCTTGTGATGCTTCTTTTTATGCCTTCTTTAACTTTCTACGCCTACTGGCTAGTTTGCATACACTATATGGTGTGATTAGAAGGCCCCTTCTTGTTTAAGGTTGTCTGCTCTATATGTTTGTAGTCTGATAAACTGGGGAGCACAGCCAATTCCAATGTGGTATGCTACAATCCTGTCTATTTGTACTGATCCAATTGTTTACAAAACCCGTTGAACTGATGTAAATTGTCTTTGTACCTCTTTTCAACAAGTAAAAGAACCACATTAATGTTAACTTGTACTTTGCCCATTCAGACAAAATAACAGGATGGTTTGATAATGATTGCCAGTGCTAGTCTCCTGAGGAAAATGCTGGTTGCATGGCTTCGTCTGCCCTAAGGCAGGCCATAGACGGGCCGTTCATCGGCCAAATTTTTGGCCGATAAACGAAAAATCGGTCAGCCCTGTTGCCAATGCTGCCACCAATGTCCACAAAAAACGGCCATTTTTCGAGGATTTTCCAGCATGACGGATTAAACTAAATTATTATTATTATTATTATTATACAGTATTTATAAAGCGCCAATAGTTCGCTCAGCGCTGTACATTACAAAGGGGGACAGAACATGTGACAGAACAATACCAATACAATGCAAAACATGAGGGGATCGAGGGCCCTGCTCTTTCAAGCTTACAATCTAGGAGGGAGGGGATGGTGGCACAGGAGGAGATAGCTGTGGGGGATGGAGTGGTAGGAAGAGTGGAGGAGGTCGGCAAGTTAGCAGGGGGCGGGGTAGGCTTCCCTGAAGAGATGGGTTTTCAGGGTGCGCCTAAAGGAGAGGAGAGTAGGTGATAATCTGATGGGTTGGGGCAGGGAGTTCCAGAGGATGGGTGACACCCTGGAGAAGTCCTGGAGGCGGGCATGGGAGGAGGAGACCAGGGAACTAGAGAGAAGGAGGTCTTGTGAGGAGCGGAGTGTGCGTGCTGGGCGGTACTTGGATATTAGGTCAGTGATGTAGTTCGGGGCAGTATGGTGGACAGCTTTGTACGTCATCGTTAGGATTTTGAATTTGATCCGTTGCGCAATCGGAAGCCAGTGGAGGGATTGGCAGAGGGGGGTGGCGGAAACGGAGCGGTTGGAAAGGTGAATGAGTCTGGCAGCCGTATTCAGGATGGACTGAAGCGGGGATAGCCAGCGGCGAGGCAGGCCAGTGAGGAGGGAGTTGCAGTAGTCGAGTCGTGATATGATGAGGGAGTGGATGAGCTGTTTAGTGGTTTCTGGAGTTAGGAACGTGCGGATTTTGGCGATGTTGCGGAGGTGGAGTCTGCACGAGTTTGTTAAAGAGTGGACTTGGGGCTGGAAGGATAGGTTGGAGTCCAAAATGACACCAAGTACTCTGGCCTGCGGGGCGGGTTTGATGGTGGCGTTGTTGGACATAATGGAGAAGTCAATGGGGGGTGGTGTCCGGGCTGGAGGGAAGACAAGAAACTCGGTTTTGGAGAGGTTCAATTTAAGGAAGTGGAGCGACATCCAGTCTGATATGTCGCTCAACAGGTGTGTGATTCGGGCGGAGACCGAGGGGGTGAGGTGGGGGGTTGAGAGATAGATTTGTGTGTCGTCGGCATAGAGGTGGTAGTTGAAGCCGTGAGAGTGTATGAGTTGGCCAAGGGAGGAGGTGTAGATGGAGAAGAGAAGGGGCCCGAGGACAGAGCCTTGAGGGACCCCAACAGAGAGGGGGAGTGAGAGGGAGGTGGTGGCATTATAGGTAACGCTGAAAGAGCGTTGTGACAGGTAGGATGAGAGCCAGGAGAGAGCAGAATCTCTGAGGCCGAGGGAGTGTAGTTTTTTGAGGAGGAGGGGGTGGTCGACTGTGTTGAAGGCCGCAGAGAGGTCAAGGAGTAGGAGCACTGAATAGTGGCCATTAGCTTTGGCGGTTAGCAGGTTGTTGGAGAGTTTGAGTAAGGCAGTTTCGGTGGAGTGTAGGGGACGGAAGCCGGACTGTAGGGGATCGAGGAGGTTGTTGTCGTTGAGGTGAGAGCATAGGCGGGCGTAGACTAGGCGCTCGAGGAGTTTAGATGTAAATGGGAGTAGGGAGATGGGTCTGAGGTTGTTCGGGTCATTGGGGTCCAGGGAGGGCTTTTTAAGTATGGGGGTGATGTGTGCATGTTTCAGAGGGGAAGGGAAAGTGCCGGAGGAGAGGGAGAGATTGAAGATGTGGGTGAGGGAGCGTAGGATGGAGGGGGAGGGAGGTTGTAGGAGTTGTGAGGGGATAGGGTCAAGGGGGCAGGTGGTGAGGCGGGCATCAGAGAGGATTTTGGAGACTTCTTCGATGGTAGTAAGGTCAAAGGTGCGGAGTGTTGGGGGAGCTTCAGTATGAGGAATGTAGGGTGGGGTGGGAGAGGAGGTCAGAGCAGTGGTGGGGCCGTGGGAGAGGGGTGTAGAGGGGGTAGCTGAGTGAGGGGGAAGGGGGTTGGAGGGAGTTTGAGCAGCGACGAAGTCCCTGTGGGTTATGTCGAGGGGGAGGGGGGATGAGGGGGTAGCTGTGTGAGAGGGGACGGGTTGAGAAGGCGTGCGAGTTGCGGCAATGTCCTTGCGAATTGTGTCAATCTTGTTTTTGAAGTGATTGGCAATCTCAAGGGCAGTGAGTGAGGTGCTGGGTGGAGGTGGGGGTGGCGATAGTAGAGAGTTGAAGGTGGAGAAGAGTCGGCGAGGATTGGAGGAGAGGGCCTTGATGAGGGTCAGGAAGTAGGCTTGTTTGGCAGTATGGAGGGAGGAGGTGTAGGTGTGGAAGGCAGATTTGTATCGGGTGAAGGCTTGTTGGGATTTGGTTTTGCGCCATAGTCGCTCCAGGGCACGACTGTGTCGTTTGAGGGTTTTGGTGTGATCAGTCTGCCAGGGCTGGAGCGGTCGGGGTCTGATGTTGCGTGTGGTTAAAGGCGCTAGTGAGTCAAGGGCTGTTGACAGCGCATTGTTGTAGGCGGTCATAGCCAAGTCGGGGCAGGACAGGGGGAGGATGCGGTCATGGAGTTGATCAACTGCGGAATGGAGGGAGGCAGGGTTAAGGTTGCGGAGGTTACGGCTGGTAGTAGTGTGACATTTGGAGGGGTAGGCGTTGGAGGATGAGGAGATAGAGAAGGTAATCAGGTTGTGGTCAGAGAGAGGGAAGGGGGTGTTAGTGAGGTTGTGGGGAGCGCAGCGGTTGGAGAAGACAAGATCAAGGATATTACCGTCGGAGTGGGTGGTGGATTGTATGCACTGTGCAAGTGCAAAGGAGGAGGTTAAGTGGAGGAGACGGGCTGTGTCCGGGTTGACGAGGTTGACAGGGATGTTGAAATCCCCAAGGATGATAGTGGGTAGCTCAGAGGAGAGGAAGAAGGGTAGCCAGGAGGAGAAGTCTTCCAGGAAGCAGGGTATGGATCCAGGAGGCCGGTATATCACAGCAATCTTCAGGGGGGTTGGGGAGAATAGTCGGACGCAGTGGGCCTCGAAGGAGGAGAAGGATAGGGAGGGGGGGTTTGGGAGGATTCGGAAGGTGCTCAGCGGTGACAGGAGCAGGCCAACCCCACCACCTTTACGACCGTTGGGCCTGGGTGAGTGGGTCCAGGTGAGACCGCCGTAGGAGAGTGCAGCAGGGGAGGTAGAGTCAGTGGGCTGGATCCAGGTTTCCGTAATCGCCAGGAGGTTGAGGGAGCGGGAAACAAAGAGGTCGTGGATGGCGGTAAGCTTGTTGCACACCGATCGGGCGTTCAGGAGTGCACATGAAAACGGGGGGGAGATTTTAGGGAGCAGGGGGACAGATACTAAGTTGCGGGGGTTGCGGCAGGACGTGGAGGCGGGAGGGTTTTGTGCGGGTGAGGGAGGTGGTGGAGGGCCAGGATTCGGGGAGATGTCCCCCGCGGTTATGAGGAGGAGAAGGGTGAGAAAGGTGGCATGGGAGCGGGATGTGCAGGAGCATGAGAAACTACTAGTGGAGGTGTTGGGGTCAGTGGGAGAGTGGAGTAATAGGAGGAGGTGGTAGGTGCCATAGAGGGGTGAAGGAAGCAGTGAGGGCACAATATACAATTGTTTGGGAGGAGCAGAGGGATATAGTGAATGGATTTTGGGAACAGAGGAGAGGAAAATGAGAAGGAGGAGTGGAAGAGGCATTTTGGGGAGGTGATGAAAGCAATAGTAGGGAGATGATAGCAATGAGGGGTAGATGTACAAGTTTTGGGGTGGAGCAGAGGGGTAAAGAAACGAGATTTGGGAACAGAGGATAGTAATATGAAGAGCAGAAGAGGGGTGTATTATATAAAAAGGTACACGGAGTGGGACTCAGGTATGTAAGAGATGTTTCCCAGGGTGTTTCCTTGCAGTCTGTCCAGCATGCAGTAGAGTTTCTTGCTGTTGTTGTGTCTTCCTGCTGCTTGAGTTCTCCTGCTTTAGTTCAACTGCTGTGTTTAACTGCTCTGCACTCATTCAAAGCCGCACTCCATCATAAGCAGCACCCCCATCAGAGACTGTGCCCCCCATCAGAGATCTCCCCCATGAGCTGAACTAAATTTATAGGGAGATGCTCAAATGAGCATTCAACTCCGCCCCAATTAGAAGCTGATAAGGCTCACATGAATAGGGGGGATGATTCTTAGGAACCAGGCCACTGTCATAAACCTGAGTGCGCCTAGAGGTGAGGACAAGTCAACAGATACACAGATATAATTACAACATTTGTTGAGAATTTAACAGGAGTCAATGCGTTTGTCTGGTTAAGAGTGGAGGTAGCAGATAAATGCAGTTACCCAGAGAAGAACAGCAGGAGTCAATGCGTTTGTCTGGTTAAGAGTGGAGTTTTTTTCCTACACCATAATATAAGAAGGCTGCACAGTACAGAATCATGTGATAGGAGGTTCAAGTTCCACTCAGACAGTGTCAGTCCAATCCAAACCAATTAAACCTTGTAGACAAGACTGAAAGGGAGAGCTAATCTGGCTGCATAGTGAGTTTGTCTGTTTTTAGCTTGAACTGATATAAGGATCAAATAAAAGGGAAAAAAATATCGGTAACTAAATGAGAAGATCCGTGAAAAACGGCCGACGGGCTGGCTCCACTAACGACCCGTTTATGGCCTGCATTAGTACTTGCCCTAAGTCACAGAACCAAGCATGTTGTAAAAGAGTGTCAAAATTCCTTATATACTTGTTACAGGTCAGTAATTCAAAGCCCTGGAGCCAAACGTCAGGCTGACAGTCAGAGAATGTTTTTAAAAAGTTCTTCCATATTCGCTAAAATCCCTTTAAAGCGATCCTGTGGCCAAGTTAAACAGTCAAAAATTATAAAACAGGCACGGGTCACACAAAAAGGATTACAAATCTTTCAACTACTATCCACTCAGTGGGTGGTAACTCTGTGCTAAAAGAATGCCCAATTGCACAAGACATGAAATGACAGTTGGAAAAATTAAACCAGAACTAAGGTGGCTGCTTAAGAAGGCATGTGGCTATTCAATGAGGTTGAAGGAGAAAGTGGTTTAACGACAAACTGCGTATGGGGTTCTTTACTGTTATAGCCGTAAGGATGTGGAACTTCCTTCCACAGTTGGTGGTTTCAGCGGGGAGTGTTGATAATTTAAAGAAACCTTTTAGATGGGCATCTTAGCAAATGCAATATACAGGGATATGGGAAATGGTTGTGACTTAAACACACACAATATCAGAGGTTGAACTGAATAGACTGGTGTCTTTATTCAACCTCAACTATGTAAACACCACCAATCCAGCAATAGGATGCTCTGGGACCACAACATCTAATGTCTTGAAAATCTCCTTTGCTTAAGTGTGAGCCAGAAGTACTCAGCTCAGTTCAGAGCTGACAAAATCTAAGCTAGAAAGCCAGGTGAACAATTGATTGAGCACACCTGTGGTTGGTCAGTTGGAGACATTAGGGGTCTGATAGACCGCTGATGTCTCCATTAGGAGAATCTGGCACCCGCATCACCTACCTAATGATATCACATAGGAGCTTGTTCGTCCAAGTGTGAAAGCAATAGAGGTAAAGTGGCTGTAAACCCTTAGGCTCCTTTCGCAGGGCTGTTAAAAATGCAGTGTTTAGATGTATGTTCTGCACGCATCTGTATGCAGCACAATAGAGATTAATATGGCCGTTTAAACCTGTGCTTTGTGGCCGCCATGCTTGGATCCAAAGAAGACAGTGCTGGAATCCAGGCACTGGCAAGTACCTGATTTTTAAAAATACAGTATTTCTATCTGCTGACTTATTTTTTTAAGACAGAAGTTCCTCTTTAAGTGACGTCCCTGGTGCTGCATAGCAAAAACAAAAACCACTAAACTTAAAGCAGAAGTTCAGGTATGGCAATTTTTACGTAGTCTAGTTTGGACTAATGCAAGTATGCATGGCATACTGGTGGGATCCCTTTGGAAGGTGGAAGTTATTGTAATAGGCACCGCTACTCCAGTGACCTCCACTAGCTCCCAGACCCTGTGCAGAGCGACTGCCCTGCTGCATTGTGAACACTGGAGGTCACTCACCCTGCACCAATGCCTTTCAGGGAACACTTTGCATTTTCTCAATGAATGCAACAAATTCTCTGACTAGACAAGGTGGAGAGGCAGGGCAGTGATGTCATGATCTCCACCTCGGCCAAACAGAGAAAAATTCAGAAAATGCAGTTTTCCCTAAACAGCACTTGTGCCAAGCAAGCAAGTGACCTCCTGTGTTTACAATGCATAAGGTCAACCACTCGGCATTGGATTCGGAAGATAATGACAATCACTATGATAGTGGTGCCTATTATGGTGATCCACAGGGATGGCACATGTCAGCTATGTAAAAATTGCCATACCTGGAATTCAGCCTCTATAAACTCTATTTAAAAAAAAAAAGAAGACAAAAGGTGATCGTAAAACAAATAACATTTACCTGTGATTTTGGATTAGGCTCAGCACTCCAAGTCGGATCCTGTGGTACCTTCAGAGGATGGAAATCATATTGCTCAATGCCAACGTTCATGACATCAGGTGTATAGTATCCAGACCACCACATTCATGACATCAGGTGTATAATATCCAGACCACCACATTCATGACATCAGGTGTATAATATCCAGACCACCACATTCATGACATCAGGTGTATAATATCCAGACCACCACATTCATGACATCAGGTGTATAATATCCAGACCACCACATTCATGACATCAGGTGTATAATATCCAGACCACCACATTCATGACATCAGGTGTATAATATCCAGACCACCACATTCATGACATCAGGTGTATAATATCCAGACCACCACATTCATGACATCAGGTGTATAATATCCAGACCACCACATTCATGACATCAGGTGTATAATATCCAGACCACCACATTCATGACATCAGGTGTATAATATCCAGACCACCACATTCATGACATCAGGTGTATAATATCCAGACCACCACATTCATGACATCAGGTGTATAATATCCAGACCACCACATTCATGACATCAGGTGTATAATATCCAGACCACCACATTCATGACATAAGGTGTATAATATCCAGACCACCACATTCATGACATCAGGTGTATAATATCCAGACCACAACATTCATGACATCAGGTGTATAATATCCAGACCACCACATTCATGACATAAGGTGTATAGTCAAGGCCCAAAATGTTGGTACCCCTGCATTTCTGTCATATAGTACACCACATCACCCAGAAAATTGTTGCAATTACAAATGTTTAGGCATTCTCGTATTTATTTTTTTTGTTTGTATTGGTATGATATAAAAAAGTGAAAAAACAAAAAGCCAAATCTGACACCCCAAACTCCAAAAATGGACTGGACAAAATCATTGGCACCTTCTCAAAATTGTAAGGAATAATTATATTCCAAGTTTGTGATGCTCCTGTAATTTGTAAATAAACTCACTTGTATCAATTAAGAGGTGCTAAGAATATAGAAATCACACCGACAACCAGTTAAAACGGTAAGAAACTGACTGAACTTTTCCGTTGTGTCTCTCTGTGTGCCACATGGAGCATGGAGAAGAGAAAGAGCAGCAAAGAATTGTCTGAGGATTTGGGAACAAAAATTGTGGAAAAGCACTCAAGGTTACAAGCCCATCTCCAGAGATCTTAATGTTCCTGTGTCCACTGTACGCAACATTGTCAAGAAGTTAACAGCCCATGGCACTGTAGTTAATCTCCCTGGAAGTGGACGAAAGAGAAAAACCTAATCAAAGATTGCAACTAAGGATTGTTCAAATGGTGAATAAAGAACCTTGATCAACTTCCAGACTAATTCAAGCTGCGCTTCAGGCACAGGGCACAACTGTGTCAGCTCACCCTATACGTCGCTATTTGAATGAAAAGGAGACCCAGGAGGACCCCACTGCTGACATAGAAACAAAAAAGCCACATCGGAGGTTGCCAAAACAGATCTGAGGCAGTCAAAATCCTCTTGGGAGAATGTGCCATGGACAGACAAAACAAAACAGTTTTTTTTTTGTAAGGCCCATCATTCTACTGTTTTCGGAAAAAGAAAGGAGGTCTTTAACCACTGCCACCCAGCCACAGTACATATACTATGGCAGGGCGGCACCGCTGCGCAAAATCACATAAATATATATATACACACACACACACACGTGATTTTGCATTTCAGGTATGGGGCGCGCGGGAGGCATGCGACCGCCCTACCCGCGCCGCCGATCGTGGCCGCAGGTGTCAGTCACCGGGTCCCGGCCGGTGATTACCTGCCGGAGCCCGGCGATTACCGGCAATCTTTGACAGAGAGAATGGCTGCAGTGTTTACACTGCAGCTCTCCTCCCTGTCAATTTGAGCACACAGTTACGGATTGCTGAGCCCAGCCTTCCGGATCAGTGTGCTTAAAGTGAAGAACACACCCCGCCCCCTAGTGAAACACTCCCCTCAAACAGTTAACCCTTTGATTGCCTTGCAATATTAACCCCTTCCTCCCCACTGCCATTAGTACAGTGTCAGTGTTTATTTTTTGCACTGATCACTGTATTGGTTTCACTTGGGATGTCAGTGACCCCAAGTCAGTTTCCCCCCCCCCCCAGTGTCAGAATTTCTGCCGCAGTTCTGCCCTAAGTCGCTGATCGCCATTATTCGTATACATAAAAAAAAATTTCCAGTATCTATACCGCCATTTGTATACACTATAACTTTCACGTAAACCATTTACACGTATTGGGATTTTTTTTTTTTAGCAAAGACATGTTGCAGAATACATTTTGGCCTAAATTTATGAAGAAATTTGATTTTAAAATTTTTTTACTGGACATGTTTTATAGCAAAAAGTGCAAAATATAGTTTTTTTGTCAAAATTGTCAGCCTTTTTTTTTTATAGAAAAAAAATTAAAAAACGCACAGGCGATCAAATAGCACAGAAAAAAGCTCAATTCGTGGGGAAAAAAGGACGCAAATTGCATTTTGGTGCAGCGTTGCATGACCGTGCAATTGTCAATTAAAGTAACGCAGCACCGTAACACAAACTGCTTCTGTAACCGCTTTCTGACTGCCCTATAGCAGAAATACTGCTACAGGGCGGCATGGGTGTGCAAAATCGCATATATATATATATATATATATATATATATATATATATATATATATATGTGTGGTTTTCACGCCCCTACCAGATAGCGTCAGATTGCCCGTCAGAACACCAGTAATCACATTTCACCCCTTGATTACCAGGAAGACGCTCATACACAATAAACCTCAATTGTTAGTATAGTGTCTGAATGGATCAATATCTTTGATCAGATCAGCACTATACCGGCGTTCACATTCGTATAGCGTCCCCAAAAACACAGCGTTAGCGGGATCAGCCCCGACACCTGCCAGTGCCTGCGTTTAGCTCCTATGCTTACCCTCCCCCCCCTTCTCCCCCAGCAAGTGCAGTGTCAGTAGGTCACTGTCACTTGATACACTGCACACAAAACCGCACACAAAACTGCAGTGTTGGCAGAATCAGGCCTGATCTCTGTTAGCACTTGCCGGTAAATTTTGATGACTCTCATATGCAGCAGAGTGCCAGTACTACTGCCACGCTACCTTTTGGTGAACTAACGAGCCCCAGTGACCTAGTACATCCTGGTCTTTCACATATCAGCACTGCAGTATCACTTGGTGACGTGGTGAGTCCCATAAGTGCAGTGCAAGCAGGTGCGGTGGTGAGCACAAGTATTGTCCCGCAACCACCAAGAATTCGCAGACAGGCCCGTAGAGCCCCTAGTATCCTTCTGGATGTAATATATATATATATATATATATATATATATATATATATAAAGTGCAGCACTTATAAATAAACAAAATGGAAAATATTGGATTAAATAAAATAGATAAAAAGTCCTGCACATCAATAAAAGAGTATAGGTGCTTAGGTGTCTTTAATGATCCTGGTATCCGTGTGAATATATGATAAAGCAATGCGCACTCACCGGACACGCATAAAGTATGCGCCTTTGTATATAAATAATCCAGATGTCATCCGGTAATGGGTGGTCCTCCTTCTACTGTGTATGAGGCTGTTGGTCCTCTCCTACTGGGGGTCCACCTGATGATTACTGGTGAGTGGTATCCCTCTGGTTGGACCAGGGTCCCTTCAGTACATCCAGGAGTGTGTCTGTGAATTAGAATGCTCCCCCAAGGGGTAACAAAGGTACTCCCATAGTGTAGTAGTTGGTAAAAACAAAATTTATTAGAGGTACATCAGGTGCATACGTTTGACAACCCCCCTCTGAAGACGTGCCGGAGCACGATACGCGTAAGGAGGAGCCACACCACGCCGTGAAGTCACGCCGCCAGAGCAACGCGGAGCTCTGGCGGCCATCTTAACATTCCAGACGGTTAGTTATGCACTGATAACTGTCTGCAACGATTTTATGCACCTGATGTACCTCTAATAAATTTCGTTTTTACCAACTACTACACTATGGGAGTACCTTTGTTACCCCTTGGGGGAGCATTCTAATTCACAGACACACTCCTGGATGTACTGAAGGGACCCTGGTCCAACCAGAGGGATACCACTCACCAGTAATCATCAGGTGGACCCCCAGTAGGAGAGGACCAACAGCCTCATACACAGTAGAGGGAGGACCACCCATTACCGGATGACATCTGGATTATTTATATACAAAGGCGCATACTTTATGCGCATCCGGTGAGTGCACATTGCTTTATCATATATTCACACGGATACCAGGATCATTAAAGACACCTGAGCACCTATACTCTTTTATTGATGTGCAGGACTTTTTATCTATTTTATTTAATCCAATATTTTCCATTTTGTTTATTTATAAATATTACTGACTTTTAGGGGTTATTGGTACCTCATTTGTGCATAGCAGCTTATCAAATTAGTACTAAGGCGCTTCTTTCAAATATCTTTATATCCTTCTGGATGTGCTTGCAAATCCTGATTGGCAGCGCACAAATTCTGCATCACCTGTACTTCCCCCATTCACTGCCCAACCCGGAATTCAGGTGGAAACAGCAAATTTAACTACTCCCTTTGACCTTTTTGGAGCTGTTTTTCACGGAATATCTGTAAGCATTGATTGTGAATCAAAACATTTTATATGCTCAACAATTTATTGCCGCCAACCCAAATTCAAACCTTGCCAGACCATTCGCATGGAAACCCATTATGGTTTCCAAATTTAAATTTTTTTGGGCCTAACCCTCAACATGGGCATTACTAAAAAAATTAATTGCGGATGTATTGGTCCACAGACCCGATTCATCATATGCCCGTGATCTATGCTGCCATGGCCAGGCATAAATATGAGAGTATAATGTGTTTTATGCATTTCAGCGACAATACACTCTGTAGTCTTCGAGGTGACCCTGAATTTTCATGCTCCACAAAATTCAGCCCCTCGCAAATCACCTTAACCAAAAATTTGCAGATGTCTATACTCCCCAGCAAAACATCTGCATTGATGAGTCCCTCTTTAATTTTTCTGGCTGCCTTGCATTCAATTTCTCCCCAGCAAGCGTGCCAGATATGGGGTCAAGATGTAGAAGACCTGTGAGAGGGCAACAGGCTATACAATTAAGTTTTGGATTTACGAGGGAAAAGATAGTCACGTGGAGCCCCCCAGATGCCCAGACTACATGGGGAGCAGTGGCAAGATAATTTGGGACTTGGTGTCATCCTTTTTCCATATAGGGTACTACTTATACGTGGACAATTTTTATTCAAGCGTGCCACTATTTTTTTCTTTCCATTCAGCCCATAGGTTGCATACAAAAAAGAAAAAAAAAACAAAAAAACAAACAAACAAGAACATAGCATATATACCCAACAAGGATCAGCGATGTACTAGTACATCCTGTTATACCAGAATGATGCCTACAGCTGCAGACATCATCCTGGTATCATTTTGTTCATGTAAAAGCAATCCTAGTGGCTAATTAGCTGCATGATTGCTTTTACAAGCAGCGGGAGATGATGCTCCCTCTCCCCCGCTGCCTTCTACGGCCTTCTTGGGCAGTCCCGTGCCATCGGGGGAACCTGAGAATGCAGACGGTGTTTCTGCCAGCTGACCATAGAGCTGATTGGAGACCGGAATGGTGCCAATCATCTCTATAGTCTAAGAAATCAGAAGCTTCAGTTTTGCAGGATATAAACAGTGCCATTTGTAAATTGGGAAAGCATCTGATCACACTGATCTTGGTTTGATTAGATAATGTAAAGGCAGAGGAGATATCTAGGGTCTGATAGACCCCAGATTTCTCAAAAAAGAATATAAGACAATGCCCATTGAAGTTATAGGGTATATTTGCATTCCCTGTGACAGCATTAAAAGTGATAAAAAAATGAAAAAAAATATGAAAAGGGACAGTGTAAAATTAATTCATAAAATCAAAATAGCAAAAAAAAAAAAAAGAAAAAAAAGAAAAAGCACCCTCACCCCCCGCCCCCAAGGCCTTTAAAACATTGCCTATGGATATTAAAAACATATGCAGTTTGTCACCATTGCACGGGGCATGCGCAGTTTTAAATCATGTCATGTTTGGTATCTATTTACTCAGCATACCATCATCATTTATATTTTACCAAATAATTTGCCAATATAGTGTGTTTTTGTGCATTCAAAGTAAAATTATTTTTTTTTAAATTTGCTTTTGAAAAATCGCTGCGTGAGTACTATGTGACATAAATTGCAGCACCCACCATTTTATTCACTAGAGTGTCTGCTTTAAAAAAATATATAATGTTTGGGGGTTTAAATTAATTTCCTAGCAAAAAATACTGATTTTTGTTATGTGAACTAAAAGTGCCAGAAAAGGCTTGATCTTCAGGTGGTTAGAAGAGTGAGTGATGTGTGGCATAAACTTCTAATGCCGGGCATAAAATTCCCCCACCCCAAAAAACTACCCCTTTTTGGAAAGTAGACACCCCAAACTATTTGCTGAGAGGCATGTTGAATCAATAGAAGAATCTATTTTTTTACCACAAGTATTTGGAAAATGACTACTTATCACAGTTTCAGAGGCCCTGAAATGCCAGGATAGCACCAAACCCCCCCAAATGACCCCTTTTTGGAAAGTAGACACCCCAAGGAATTTGATAAAAAACATGGTGAGTATTTTGCCTCCGAAATTGTGACAGGTAGTGAGGAAGTGAAATGAGGAAGTTACGCACCTTCAGGCTTTCAAAGGGGTCATTGGATTTCAGGCTCCCAAAAAGTCTCACACATGTGGTATCCCCATACTCGGTAGAAGTAGCAGAATGTATTTTGGGGTGTAATTCCCCATATACCCATGGCTTGTGTGAGAAATATATCATTTAAATGACAACTTTGTGTAAAAAAAAAAATATATATATATGTTTTTGTCATTTTGCAGAAACTTGTAGAAAAAAAAAAATCTTCCATGGACTCAATATGCCTCTCAGCAGATATCTTAGGGTGTCTACTTTCTGAAAAGGGGTAATTTGGGGGTGTTTGTTCTATCCTGGTATTTTAGCACCTCAAGAAATGTGATGAGCAGTCAGAAAGTAAAAGCTGTGTAAATTCCATTATCTATACCATAGTTTGTAGACGCTATAACTTTCACACAAAGCAATAAATATACACTTATTGGGATTTTTTTTAACCAAAAACATGTAGTAGAATACATTTTGGCCTAAATTTATGACGAAATTTTAGTTTTTTTGGGATATTTTTTATGACGAAATGAGAAAATATAGTTTTTTTCTTCAAAATGTTTTTTTTATTCAAAATTTTTTTGTTTATAGCGCCAAAAATAAAAAGTGCACAGATGATCAAATACCACCAAAAAAAAAGCTCTATTTGTGTGAAAAGAAGGACATAAATGTAATTTATATACCGTATTGCATGACTGCGCAATTGTCTGTTAAACTAGCGCAGGGCTGTATAGCAAAAAAATGGCGTAAATTGCAGTATCTATACCATTGTTTGTAGACGCTATAACATTCACACAAAGCAATCAATATACACTTATTGGGATTTTTTTTTATCAAAAACATGTAGCAGAATACATTTTGGCCTAAATTTATAACTAACTGAGTTTACTATATATTTTTTATAGCTGAAAGTAAAAAATATCTTCAAAATGTTTGGTCTTTTTTTGTTTATAGCATGAAAAATTAAAAGTGCACAGGTGATCAAATACCACCGAAAGAAAGCTCTATTTGTGTGAAAAAAAGGAAGTAAATTTTGTTTGGGTGCAGCATTGCATGACCGCGCAATTATCAGTTGAATTAGTGCAGCGCCAAGTAGCAAAAAGAGAACTGGTCAGAAAGGGGGGTAAATCCTCACGAGGGCAAGTGGTTAAAGGGGATAAATCCTCAGGAGGGCAAGTGGTTAAAGGGGGTAAATCCTCTGGAGGGCAAGTGGTAAAAGAAAAGAATACAGTCAAACACGGTGGAGGTTCACTGATGTTTTGTACGTCAAGCGCTGGATGTCTTGGCATGACATTATGAAATCTGAAGACTACCAAATAACTCTGGCATGCAATGTTGTCCCCAGTGTCAAAACGTTAGGTCTCCGTCAGAGGTCATGGGTCTTACAGCAGGACAATGACCCAAAGCACACGTCAAAGAGCACCCAGAAATGGTTTCACACAAAGAGCTGGAGAGTACTGAACTGGCCAACAATGAGTCCAGATCTCAATCCCATAGAGCACCTGTGGAGAGATCTCAAAACAGCAGTTGGGAAAAGGAATCCATCCAATATGAGAGACCTGGAGCAGTTGGCAAAAGAAGAGTGGTACAAAATTCCAATAGATCAGGGGTGGGCAACTGTGGCCCTCCAGCTGTTGGTGAACTACAAGTCCCATCATGCCTCTGCCTTTGGGAGTCATGCTTGTAAATGTCAGTTTTGCAATGCCTCATGGGAATTGTAGTTCTACAACAGCTGGAGGGCCACAGTTGCCCACCCCTGCAATAGAGGGATGTAAGAAACTCATTGATGGTTACAGGAAGCGACTGATCTCAGTTATTTTTTCCATAGGGGTATGCTACGAAATATTACATTGAGGAGTATTTTGTCCAGTCCATTTTTGCGGTTTTGCATGGAATGTTTCAGATTTGGTTTGTTGTTTCTCCATTTTTTTTTTATGTCATACCAATACAAACAAAAGAAAAAACATGAGAATGCCTAAATATTTGTAATTGCAACACTTTTCTTGGTGAAGTGATGCATTATCTGATATACGTGCAAGGGTGACATCATTTTCGGCCATGGCTGTATAAAAACCAGGCCACATTTATGACATGAGGCGTACAATACCCAGACCACATTCATTATATCGGGCCTATAATACCCAGACCACATTCATTGTATCGGGCCTATAATACCCGGACCACATTCATTATATCAGACATATAATACCCGGACCACATTCATTATATCGGGCCTATAATGCCCAGACCACATTCATTATATCGGGCCTATAATGCCCAGACCACATTCATTATATCGGGCCTATAATGCCCAGACCACATTCATTATATCGGGTCTATAATACCCAGACCACATTCATTATATCGGCCTATAATACCCAGACCACATTCATTATATCGGGCCTATAATGCCCAGACCACATTCATTATATCGGGCCTATAATGCCCAGACCACATTCATTATATCGGCCTATAATGACCAGATCACATTCATTATATCGGGCCTATAATGCCCAGACCACATTCATTATATCGGCCTATAATACCCAGACCACATTCATTATATCGGGCCTATAATGCCCAGACCACATTCATTATATCGGGCCTATAATACCCAGACCACATTCATTACATGAGGCGTATAATACCCAGACCACATTCATTATATCAGGCCTATAATACCCAGATCACATTCATTATATCAGGCCTATAATGCCCAGACCACATTCATTATATCGGGCCTATAATACCCAGATCACATTCATTATATCAGGCCTATAATACCCAGATCATATTCATTATATCGGGCCTATAATACCCAGACCACATTCATTATATCGGGCCTATAATACCCAGACCACATTCATTATATCGGGCCTATAATACCCAGACCACATTCATTATATCGGGCCTATAATACCCAGATCACATTCATTATATCGGGCCTATAATACCGAGACCACATTCATTACATGAGGCGTGTCATGGAAATTTTCTATTACAGGTTGAACTTTAAATGTGTCATATATGAGTGTTATTCATATGTCTCTCGTGTGGCTTAATTAAAGCTCTGAAGGCTGCAATTAGGCCATGCGCATTTACAATGTATATATTACAGTACTCAGCTCAGTAACGGATGAGATGGCAGATCTGCGCTTATAGACCGGCGTGTATACCACCACGGCATTCGATGCGAATGCCGCCGGCGGTAGGCCGCGGGCCTGTATCCACATATCAGCAGCATAGTACCGCAAGGCGCCAAGCAGTGCGAACTCCGTGTGTAGGCTCATGTATATCTTACAAGCCATTACCGACCTGAAACTGTATCTGGATGGATGTGTTTTAATAAAGATCGTATCGGGCCCATTCAGATACAGACTGGCACTGTTTAATCTAGGGGATGCTTGTACAGAGAATTTACAAACCACTAGGAGCTAATAGGAGGGGGAAGGTTGCTTCCCTCAGAGAGCTCATGGAGGGAGGGGAGGACTGGTGATAGATAATAGGAAAGGCTACGCTCCAATCGGAATGTACATCCTGTGTATAGGCACTCCCCATGCATTGTTCTGTGGGAGGGGATTGACCTGACTCATGTGGGGGGCCTGTGTGTGTTTGTAATAAAAATCGGAGGCTGGGGTTGGATCGGTCTCTATGTGAATTCCAACAGCAACCTGAGAGTGTCGTGTGATCATTTCTAGGTAACTGGAGCTCCATTTCCCCACAAATCTGAGATAGCTAACCCAGTTGGAGGTGCAGGATTGGTGGAGTTTAGCTGCAGTCATGGTAAGCGAGATTCGCACAGCTTTATGGGGGATTGCTGCGCATCCAACTGCGAGTACTCACGGTAAGGAGAAATTCGTTCAAAGCGAATTTCCAAGACAGGCGTATAATACCGAGACCACATTCATTATATTGGGCCTATAATACCCAGACCACATTCATTACATGAGGCGTATAATACCCAGACCACATTCATTACATGAGGCGTATAATACCCAGACCACATTCATTATATAGAGCGTATAATACCCAGACCACATTCATTATATTGGGCCTATAATACCCAGACCACATTCATTACATGAGGCGTATAATACCCAGACCACATTCATTATATCGGGCCTATAATACCCAGACCACATTCATTATATCGGGCCTATAATACCCAGACCACATTATATCAGACGTATAATATCCAGACCACATTCATTATATAGAGTGTATAATACCCAGACCACATTCATTATATGTGACGTATAATACGCAGACTAAATTCATTATATTGGACACATAATACGCAGACCACATTCATTATATTGAACACATAATACGCAGACCACATTCATTATATTGAACGTATAATACGCAGACCACATTCATTATATCAGACATATAATACCCGGACCACATTCATTATATCAGACATATAATACCCGGACCACATCCATTATATCAGACATATAATACCCGGACCACATCCATTATATCAGACATATAATACCCGGACCACATCCATTATATCAGACATATAATACCCGGACCACATCCATTATATCAGACATATAATACCCGGACCACATCCATTATATCAGACATATAATACCCGGACCACATCCATTATATCAGACATATAATACCCGGACCACATCCATTATATCAGACATATAATACCCGGACCACATCCATTATATCAGACATATAATACCCGGACCACATCCATTATATCAGACATATAATACCCGGACCACATTCATTATATCAGATATATAATACCCGGACCACATTCATTATATCAGATATATAATACCCGGACCACATTCATTATATCAGATATATAATACCCGGACCACATTCATTATATCAGATATATAATACCCGGACCACATTCATTATATCAGATATATAATACCCGGACCACATTCATTATATCAGATATATAATACCCGGACCACATTCATTATATCAGATATATAATACCCGGACCACATTCATTATATCGGGCGTATAATACCCAGACCACATTCATTATATCGGGCCCATAATACGCAGACCACATTCATTATATCAGATATATAATACCCAGACCACATTCATTATATCAGATATATAATACCCAGACCACATTCATTATATCAGATATATAATACCCAGACCACATTCATTATATCAGATATATAATACCCGGACCACATTCATTATATCGGGCCTATAATACCCAGACCACATTCATTATATCGGGCCTATAATACCCAGACCACATTCATTATATCGGGCCTATAATACCCAGATCACATTCATTATATCAGGCCTATAATACCCAGACCACATTCATTATATCGGGCCTATAATGCCCAGACCACATTCATTATATCGGGCCTATAATGCCCAGACCACATTCATTATATCAGACATATAATACCCGGACCGCATTCATTATATCGGGCGTATAATACCGAGACCACACTCATATCGGGCGTATAATACCCAGACCACATTCATTATATCAGGCGTATAATACCCAGACCACATTCATTATAGCAGACGTATAATACCCAGACCACATTCAAAACATCAGGTGTATAATATCCAGACCACATTCATTATATCAGGCGTATAATACCCAGACCACATTCAAAACATCAGGTGTATAATATCCAGACCACATTCATTATAGCAGACGTATATTATCCAGACCACATTCAAGAGATCAGGTGTATAATATCCAGCTACTCAGGCACTACAAGTCCCAGCCAGTTCTCCATCGCACTGTGTAGAGAGCCTGCTGGGACATGTAGTCTCTAATCAGCTGGAGGACAGTGAGCTCTCTGGTACCTTACTGTGCGAGGACCTGAGCCGTATAAACCCAGCCACCCTCCAGTGCCTCACAGCTGCCTTCTGCACCCACATTTCCACAAGGGTCGCCTTCCAGTGACGTTGGAAACGGCGCGACGGCTAACGTGACCTTGAACAAAGAGCAGCCATCTTTAGAGAGGGCACAGGAGGCATTTGTTGGCTATGGTGTGCGCTGTTCGGTAGTGACCCAGGCACCGACATGAACAGTGTGGGTGAGGAGTGCACAGACATGAAGCGGGAGTATGACCAGTGCTTCAACCGGTGGTTCGCCGAGAAGTTCCTGAAAGGGGAGGGCAGCGGGGACCCGTGCATAGAGCTCTTCCAGCGGTACCGTACCTGTGTCCAGGTGAGACCTACCTCAGTCAGGGGGACTGAATCAAGGCATACGAGGGCCTTTACAGTATGTGGGAGAGTTAGAAGGTCTTGTCAACTTTGTTCTGCTCTGTATGTCTCCATTGGGGACATTACTTTCACTTCCTGTATCAGTGGGACAGGATACAGGAAATACAAAATAGACAAAACAAAACCCCTTACAACGTTGTCTATGTGGAAACGGAACTTCACCTAAAAAGTGAAACAAGGCACACTTAAAGAGGAAGCACTGATAGGCGGCAGTGATGGGCACTAATATGTAGCACTGATGGGCACTTCTGGGGATGCACTGATCATCAGGGCAGATATCTGCTTTGACAGTTGCCAGTTAAAGGCTGTACTTTCCACAGCTGTGACAGCATGAGGAAAGTACTGGCGATAAGCAGCAAGTGTATTTACATGGTGGTCAGCTGTGATTAGACACAGCTGATCATGTGGTACAAGGCCGCTGTGACCTTTTACCATGTCATGTGATCAGCTGTGTCCAAAGGTCGCAGCTGATCACAGACAGCTCTGGGGGAGCATTCTATGAGGACGTCGTATGACGCTGTCCTAAAATTGGACGACCGTGCTGTAGCTGCCATTTGGCTATATTACAATGGGGAAGTGGTTAAAGTGTAAAACAAAATGCAAACAAGCAGGTCTTTATTGCAGAAGAGACATGATGTACTTTATGTACACTTACCTGCCTATTTGCAATCCTCTGCAAAATGTACACTGAGCAGTTCAGGTTACATTCCAGTACATGCTGCCTGTGTGTGGGGAGTAGTGTGGTCATGCACCAGCCAGTCAAACTGCATGAAGACCATCGCCTGTAAGAACCTGGGTAGGAAATACTGCACCAGCAAGGGATCTGGTGGGTGTTGGACAGTTGGAGCTAAAGCCAGCCATGGATGCATCAAATTTTGGACAGTTCATCAAGGACTATCCGAGATTCCATCCATCTACAGTGGATATAAAAAGTCTACATACCCCTGTTAAGATGTTAGGTTTCTGTGATGTAAAGAAAAATGAGACAAAAATCAATTCAGAACTTTTTCCGCCTTTTTAATGTGACCTATAAACTGTACAACTCAATTGAAAAATAAACTGAAATCTTTTAGGGGGGAAGTAAACATAAAAAACTAAAATGCGGTTGCATAAGTGTGCACACCCTCTTATAACTGGGGATGTAGCTGTGTTCAGAATTAAGCAATCACATTCAAAATCATGTTAAATAGGAGTCAGTACACACCTGCCATCATTTAAAGTGCCTCTGATTAACCCCCCAAAAAGTTCAGCTGTTCTAGTAGGTCTTTCCTGACATTTTCTTAGTCCCATCCTACAGCAAATGCTATGGTCCGCAGAGAGCTTCCAAAGCATCAGAGGGATCTCAATGTTAAAAGGTATCATTCAGGAGAAGGGTACAAAAGAATTTCCAAGGCATTAGATATACCATGGAACACAGTGAACACAGTCATTATCAAGAGGAGAAAATATGACGCAAAAGTGACATTACCAAGAACTGGACATCCCTCCAAAATTGATGAAAAGACCAGAAGAAAACTGGTCTGGGAAGCTGCCAAGAGGCCTACAGCAACATTAAAGGAGCTGCAGGAATATCTGGCAAGTACTGGCTGTGTGGTACATGTGACAACAATCTCCCGTATTCTTCATATGTCTGGGCTATGGGGTAGAGTGGCAAGACGGAAGCCTTTTCTTACGAAGAAAAACATCCAAGCCCGGCTAAATTCTTCAAAAACACATCTGAAGTCTTCTAAAAGCATGTGGGAAAATGTGTTCTGGTCTGATGAAACCAAGGTTGAACTTTTTGGCCATAATTCTAAAAGATGTTTGGTGCAAAAACAACACTGCACATCACTAAAATAACACCATACCCACAGTGAAGCATGGTGGTGGCAGCATCATGCTTTGGGGCTGTTTTTCTTCAGCTGGAACTGGGGCCTTAGTCAAGGTAGAGGGAATTATGAACAGTTCCATATACCAGTCAATATTGGTACAAACCTTCAGGCTTCTGCTAGAAAACTGAACATGAAGAGGAACTTCATCTTTCAGCATGACAACGATCCAAAGCATGCATCCAAATCAACAAAGGAATGGCTTCACCAGAAGAAGAATTAAGTTTTGGAATGGCCCAGACCTGAATCCAATCAAAAATCTGTGGGGTGATCTGAAGAGGGCTGTGCACAGGAGATACCCTCGCAATCTGACAGATTTGGAGTGTTTTTGCAAGGAAGAGTGGGCATATATTGCCAAGTCAAGATGTGCCATGCTGATAGACTCATACCCAAAAAGACTGAGTGCTGGAATCGCATCAAAAGGTGCTTCAACAAAGTATTAGTTTAAGGGTGTGCACACTTATGCAACCATATTATTTTACTTTTTTTATTTTTACTTCCTTCCACCTAAACGACTTTGGTTTGTTGTTCAACTGAGTTGTACAATTTATAGGTTACATTAAAGGTGGAAAAAGTTCTGAAATGATTTATCTTTGTCTCATTTGTTTACATTACAGAGACCTGACATTTTAATAGGGGGGTG